>NC_141025.1:4035000-4120000 GCF_052040795.2 Danio rerio | reverse complement strand
TAATAAATACTGTATACACACACAAACACACATGTGCAATACAACGTGCACGTGCAATACTCACACACACGTGCAACCCAGGCTCATTCTGAAAATGTAGCCCTGCGGACATTTCTGCAGACAGCGATTTACGTTGCCGGTGGTATGTATGGCTGCATTTCATTTTTTCAAGCGAATGCTACGGGGTGGTGTGACGCCGCTCCTCTTCGTGCTCGCCGGCTGACGTGGAGGGCTGTCCCGCTGCACCCAGTTTGTCCGGTTAGCTCGTCGTGTACGTCGGCGAAGCGGAGACACAGAGGGGAGCTGACCGCGACGACAGCGACGACCGGGTTCGAGTCCGGGGAAGAAATCAGATAAGACAAAAACAGAATCCAAAAAATAAAGTGAACGAGGCGAGAATGTGTTGAAATCTGAAAACGCGGTCGAAATCAGACGAGGGCTTTTCTTTTTCTGGACAGCTTTTGTAAATCGTTGCTTGGGTTTAGTGTGGGAAGCGGACGGGCAGACAGGTCAATCGGTAAAACCGGTTGGGTTTAGGGAAGGAGGAGGAGGAAGGTGGGTCGGCTGATTTCCTCGTTGCCCGGTCGATTATTCGACAGTCGAACAGACGGTTGCTCGACAACGGCCTCCGGCGGCTTTACACGAGAACAGCGCGTACGCGAACGGCGCTCGAGATGCGAAAAAGCGCGCACATCGGCCTTCTTGCTGATTTGCAAAACAAAAACTGCTCAAATACTTAACTACCAGGACGTATTTCGCAGCCTCCAGAAACGTCCGTTGGGCTACGTTTCAAGAATGAGCCTGGGTTGCACACGTGTTTTGTGAAAAAAAACTTTATTTTGGATGTGATTAAACATGATTAATCTTTTTCCCCAGCACTACTTTATATCTAATACAAATTATGTATATATATATGTGTGTGTATATATATATATATATATATATATATATATATATATATATATATATATATATATATATATATATATATATATATATATATACATATATATATATACATATATATGTGTGTGTGTAAATATTAATATTTATGTATATACACACAATATTTATATGGTGTGTACACACACACAGATTATTAAGTAAATAGAAACATTCATTGGAATGCCATTAATCTCGATGAATGGTTTGACCGCGCTCTTTTTAGTTTGGTTTAGTTTTGGTTTTGTTGGAAGTCTGTGGAGTCAATTATCTTAGCCTGGATACTAAAAGAATTCATTGTCTTTTTCCCATTTCGCTGCGGAGAATTTTCCTTTCTCCTTTTTGTTTGTCCTTTTTCTTCCTTTGTTGTGTTGATATTGCATCCGTGTCACTGATTGAAGCGGAAGGTAGGTAACGCTCTGCCTACGCACGTGGAGAATGTGACAAGCACCCTAGCTTGACATCAGTGTCTCTCTCTCTCTTTTTCTCTTTGTTTATCTGAGGAAAACCAGAGGTTGGCGGGTTGTTTTTCATTCTTTTTTTTTCCTTTCAGAACTGTTTGCTCTTATTTCATTCTCTGTTTCTTTTCGTTTTCAATCTGAAATCTACCTTTGCTTTCATGCTTCAGTCTTCAGTACACTGCCCTCCCCACAGGTCCATCTCTTGTCTGCGTTTTCTTTTCTTTTTTATTATTGATTATTATTTTTCGGTAGAATGCATTTCCTGTCTGTGCCGCATTTCCTTTTGTCTTTGGTGAAATGGTACTGTACGTGTCTTATGATTTGGTCACTTTCCCTCTCTTTTTTTTTTATATTTTGTTTTTGGATACACAAGGGCTGCTTCTGAAGTGTTTGAGCTGAGATTGTTGACAGTGTTACTTTCTTTTCATACAGTATTTACATGGTATTTTTAGGATTGCTTGGTTTGGTATAGTTTGCGTTAAAATCAGTGCATCCTTTCGATGGCAATGCAATTAGTTTAGAGTGATTTTAATGTGATTTAAAAACAGATGGATTAATATATTCTACATTGTAAACTCAGAATTACATTGTATCCCTATTTCAGACAGTTTTAGGAGCGCTTTTTTTTAAGACCCCATGAAATCCGAATCAAACTTTTGTAGGTTTTGGTTCATGTGTGTGACTTTGAGTACACATATTTATTAGCAAAATAATTATTTAAAAACAAACAATAATAATTATTTGTGATTTTTCCCCCCTTGTTTTCATTGTGGTTAAACATGAAATGTATAATAATTATTTATTTAGATTTTTACAGTACAATATAAAAGTATAATCGATAAAAATCTCTAATATTTGTGATATAAAATATCCTTTTAAAAATCAGTATATTTGTATTGCCTAAAATGCAAGCATATAGTTTAAATACTTTGTTAATAATAATTTAATAGCTGAACATTTTCATATAATTTATTTTGTAGTACATATAATATCTTCAGGGTTTTTTTAATTTTATTTTTATTTTTATTTTATTTTGCATAATATTTCTTTGCTGCATTAAAGCATTAAAGGTTTGTTTGTTGCTTCATCTTATTGTCTAAAATTAGGCTTTAATACAGACATATCTCCATGCAAAATACAATTTTTATAGTTTTCTTTGGATTTTGAGGTGCTTTATTTAACACAGACCTAGCCAACATAAAAAAAGATATCAATAAATCAATAAATAGTAATCATAATGTATAATTTATATAATAAAATACATGCATATTTTTATCATTGGATAATAATAATAATAATAATAATAATAATAATAATAATAATAATAATAATAATAATAGTAATATGTAATAGCTGGATATTGTAATATAATTTAATTTCTATTATATAATTAATTATTTCAGGTTTCAGTACTGAAATTAACTATGTATATTAAAAATGTAAAATATATTTGTATATGAAATACATGCAAATTAGTTTATTATTTATTAATACAAAATAGCTGAACATGTTTTATAAAATTTTGTTAATAATATATATATATATATATTTGTTTTATGTCAGGTTTTAGGTTTGTTTTTATAATAACCTTGCAATATATCATGATTGCATTAGTCCCTTTATTAATCTGGGGTCACCACAGCAGAATGAACCGCCAACTTATCCAGCAAGTTTTTACGCAGCGGATGCCCTTCCAGCCGCAACCCATCTCTGGGAAAATGCTGATAATTTAATAATATATAATAGCTGAACATATATACTTTACTTTGTATTATATATTTATTTTTCAGGTTTTTTTTTAAAATAATAACCTTGCAGTACAATATGAACATTATATCATGATTGCCTTAAATGCTTTATTTTATTGCCAAAACAAACTAGGCTTTATCACAGGCTTATTTTACTGTTTTCTTTGTATTTTGAGCTGCGTTAGACAAAGACCAAGCCGACATAAGAAAAATAACAATCAATAAATAGTAATAAAAATACTTTACATTATAAATGCATAACAAAAATGTAACATATATTTGTTTAAAATACATGCAAATTATTTTATAATTTATATAATAATAATAATAATAATATAAATAATAATATTAATAATAATTATTATATAAATAATAATAATATAGCTGAACATATATAATTTAGTTTATATCATATATTTATTTTATTTCAGATTTTTTAAAAATAATATTTTGATATAAAAAAATTAGGCTTCACCACAAGCTTATCTTATTGTTTTCTTTGGGTTTTAAGCTGCGTTATTTGACACAGACCAAGCGGACATAAGAAAAAAAATGAATTAATTGTAATAATAATAATTAATAATATGAAGTGTATAACACAAATGTATTTGTATAATGTAAAATTCTGCAAATTATTTTATAATTTATATAATAATAATAATAATAATAATAATAATAATAATAATAATAATAATAATAATAATAGCTGAACATATATAATTTAGTTTATATTAGATATTTATTTTATTCCAGCTTTTATTATTCTTTATTTTATAATACCCTTGCAAAACAATTCGAACATGATATCATAACTACATTAAATGCTTTAATGTCCAAATTTAGGCTTCATCACAGGCTTATTTTAATGTTTTCATTGGACAGACCAAACTGACAAGAAAAAATTATAAATAAATAGTAATAAATGTAATGCATGATATAAAATGTATAAAAAAATAATTAAAAATGTATTTTTGTTTAAAAAATACCAGCAAATAAATAGTCCTCTTATAAATATGCATGCACCTAAAGTTATTCTGGCAGGCGTTTTCTTTGGATTTTGAAGTGCGTTATTTGATACAGACCAAGCAAAAAGAGTTAAATAAATTAATAGTAATAATAATTTATAATATAAAATTTTTAACAAAGATTTAAAATATATTTGTGTTTAAAGGACATGTATAATATTTTATAATTAATGTATTGAAATAATAATAATAATATTTATTAGTATTATTGTTATTATTATTATTATTATTAATAATAATAATAATGATAATGATAGTAATAATAATAAACATAATAATAATAATAATGATAATAATAGTAATAATATTACTACTACTACTACTACTACTAATAATAATAATAATAATAATAATAACAATAATAATAATAATAATAATGATCATTTTTAATAGCTGAACATATATAATTTAGTTTATGTAATATAGTTATTTTATTTCAATATATCATGATTGCATTAAATGCTTTCTTTTTTAATGTCCAAAAAAAAATTGGCTTCAACACAGGCTTATCCTAGTGTTTTCTTTGTATTTTGAGCTGTGTTATTTGACACAGACCAAGCCAACGTAAGAAAAATAACAATCAATAAATAGTAATAAAATAATTTATGAGATAAAATTATAACAAAAAATGTTAAATATATTTGTATATAAAATACATGCAAATTATTTTATAATTTAATAATATATAATAGCTGAACATGTATAATTTACTTTATATTATATATTAATTTTATTTCAGGTTTGAAAAACAATTAGAATTTCTGATGAATATCAACGAGTTGTCTTATGAATATGCATGCACCTGGAGTTATTCTGGCAGGTGTTTTCTTTGGATTTTAAAGTGCGTTATTTGATGCTGACCAAGCAAACAAAAGAGTAAAATGAATTAATCGTAATAATACTTTATAATATAAAATGTTTAACAAAGATTTAAAATATATTTATGTTTAAAATACATGTAAATTGTTTTATAATTAAAACATTGAAATAAAAATGATAATAATAATAATAATAGCAATAATAATAATAATAACAACAACAACAACAATAATAATAATAATAATAATAATAACAACAACAACAATAATAATTATAATAACAACAATAACAATAATAATAATAACAACAACAACAATAATAACAATAACAATAATAATAATAACAACAACAATAATAACAATAATAATAACAATAATAATAACAATAATAATAATAACAGCCACAACAACAACAATAATAATAATAATAATAATGATCATTTATAATAGCTGAACATATATAATTTAGTTTATGTAATATATTTATTTTATGTCAGATTTTAGTTTATATGTATATATGTATATATCATGATTGCATTAAATGCTTTCTTTTTTAATGTCCAAACTAATTAGGCTTCAACACAGGCTTATCCTAGTGTTTTCTTTGTATTTTGAGCTGCGCTATTTGACACAGACCAAGCCAACGTAAGAAAAATAATAATTAATAAATAGTAATAAAAATTATATCTAAGATAAATGCATAACAAAAATGTAAAATGTATTTGTATATAAAATAAATTTTATAATTTAATAATATAAAATTAATATTACTTTATATAAGATATTTATTTCATGTCAGGTTTTATTTTTATTTTTTTATAATAACCTCGCAATACATCATGTTCAGTATATCAGTATTGCATTAAAGGCTTTAATGTCCAAAAAACGAGGCTTCATTACAGGCTTATCCTATAGTTTTCTTTGGATTTTGAGCTGTTATTTCAAGCCAACATAATAATAATAATAAAAAAACACTCAGCAAGCAATTTCATGGGGTCTTCAAGCGAACTTGATGGATAACCCAATAATGCACAGCGTTGAGGTTTTCAGTGTGAAGCGAGAGCATCAAAACACACACATCACAGCCAGAAGAGGGAGCTGCTGTAAAACTGCCCTCAGACCGATGGTTTCCAGCCCGCACACTGTCAAATCCCTTTGACTTTCAGTTCGTTTGTGTGTCTCTCTTTCTCTCTTTGGTTTGATTTTCATGCATTGTTCATACTCACTATCCAGGGAAGGGTGTTGTGTCTTTTTCTCTTGCATTTTGTGAATCTAATGATGCACTTATGTTGCCCCACTTTTCCCTTCTCTTCATACCTTACCTACTAAAGGAGGGAATACCACTTTATTGGTAAGTGGATGTTAACCAAAAGGGAGTTGAAAAAAAAAACAGAATAACCATTTATGAAAAAATAAATAAATAAAGCAAATGGGTCGCTGTTCACTTCTCAGCAATTGTCTGCAGGACAAAAAACAAATCCACAAGCAAGATCCATTGAGTAGAAGACCTAATTCGATTCTTGTGACTCTTTAATTTCGTTCCTTCCATTTCTGTGATGTTCTGTCAAGTTGTCTTTTATTCTTTTCGTTTTGTTTTATTTTCTAGTTTTCACCTCTGTTTCGTTTGTTCGTAGCTCTTTCTGAAATTGAAAAAGTCCTCTACTTCTCTCTATTTACTCCAGTCTCTTTATATATTCTCTCTAAACTTCTTTGCGTTCACAGTTTGGCATTATATATCCCCCCTCCCCTATTTTATTTCGTTTTGTTTCTTTGTTTTTGATTTTCTCTTTCGGGACTCTTCTTCGTTTTCGAATCATTATGGTTTTGCATGCCGAGTATTGCATGCGCTGCACAATAGAGGACTGTCTATAAGCCAGACAACAATCCTAGCACTTTCTTTTAGATATTCTTTCTTGCCAAGTACACGATAACGCTCTTTCCGCCCGGCAGGAGAAAGACTCTAATTTCACTCTTCTCTTTCTGTTTGTTCCTTTTCCACGTTTATTTCTTTTTGTTTTATTTATTTCCCTTTGGTTTGTTGGTTATGATCATCTCCAGAAGCTTCCCTCGACGTCTCCTCATGTGAGAGGTGTTAAAGGAGCTGCGGCGCAGGACGACTGCGCGGATGGGAAAGCGCCGATTTCGGAGAGCGCAGGGAGACGAGGTGGTCGGACGAGGGTGAGAGAGAAGACGGAGCACTCGCCGGCGCACAGCAGCGACTCACAGCATGAGATGCACACTAAAAGCAAGAGTCAGAAGAAGTAAGAACATTTACTGCACACTATGGGCTCTGTTTTAACCATAGATATATACACTAGATGTCGCCTGGCCTATTGTTGTCTATTGGACAGAATGCGTCAATAGCGCCGCCATCTTGCTACAGGGTAGCGCTCCTTTGAAATGAATGCGGAACCAAGGTACAGTGGAGGACTGTGGCCATCCAAAGCCAGAGATATACACATATACACATATATCTATGATCGGGAGTTTTCCTGGATGTTAGTGTGTCATTTTTTTTTCTAATTACGAAAATGATAATTTTACATCACTTTTTTTACATTATGGATCAGTGACCGCACGGGCATTCCTGACAAAAAGCTTGTGTTTGTGTGTATGTAAATGTACTATTCACCCTCACTGTTAAATTTAATCTAATCCATGTTCTGAAGCACAGCTCCTCTCCTGCTTTCACTTCTCATACTGACGGAGGGAGCGATTCGTTTGTGAATGAATCCACCGAACGACTCGTTAGCCGACAATAATACCAGTTTCTGGCAGCGCAGCATCTCGTTGTCATATTTATTTTGCATTGTTTGCTGATTTTATTCAACAAAACTAGCATAAGCCGAGTGTTTAGTGCGAGTTGGAGCTGCTTTGCCGTATGGTGAATGCAGTAAGTGACTGTTATCATCAATAACGTTACCTGATTAGCACAAAAGTACAGAACATACAAAAACAGAAAAAAACTTAATATTACCTATGAAATGTTCTGCCTTTGTGCTTTGTTTTCTTTGTTTGCCCGTTACTACACTTGTAGACAGCGCTAAAGTCCCGCATCTTCACGTAATAACACTGTCTTGACTAGTGCGGTTGAATGACATTTGTCCTGGGAGCCCTGTACCAATGTGGCGGCGCTATTGACGCATGCTCAGGGTCCCTATGCGATATCTAGTGTATATATCTATGCGTTTTAACGATCTAAGCGCAACAGCACTAAGGGCATGCAAAAAAGGCTCAATCCAGATTCATTGCGGATATGTACCCAGGTCTGCATTTCTGGGCACAGCGAAAAACACAACCGGAGGTACATCTGCTTGCAGTTTTTGTTTTTGCAGAGTCCGTTGTGTACGCTTTTTGATGATTTCAAAGTTGTCCTGTGCATCGTCTTCTTGCATAAATCCACCAGAGGGCGCAATATACACTTCAGCTGGCCAGGGGTGTGTCTCCAAAACTTTGTAGACATAGCGTAGCGTATATTCTGCTTTTAAATAATAGGTCACCTAAACAGTAGCTTTTGTCATGAGCCACGGCTGTGTTCAAAATGGCATAAATGATTGCAAAGTGCTCTGCTGAGGGAACGCAATTGTTACAGTTTTTCTCAGTTGCTTTGGTGCATTTCATTCATTCATTTTCTTGTCGGCTTAGTCCCTTTATTAATCCGGGGTCGCCATAGCGGAATGAACCGCCAACTAATCCAGCAAGTTTTTATGCAGCGGATGCCCTTCCAGCCACAACCCATCTCTGGGAAACATCCACAATCACATTCACTCACACACTCATACACTACGGACAATTTAGCCTACCCAATTCACCTGTACCGCATGTCTTTGGACTGTGGGGGAAACCGGAGCACCCGGAGGAAACCCACGCGAATGCAGGGAGAACATGCAAACTCCACACAGAAACGCCAACTGAGCCGAGGCTCAAACCAGCGACCCAGCGACCTTCTTGCTGTGAGGCGACAGCACTACCTACTGCGCCACTGCCTCACCCTTGGTGCATTTCTCACAACACTATTTACATTTGCACAACAGTTAATTCATTTCTCAAAACACTTAGTACAAACTGCAAAACCTAACTGATAACCTGGAAAAGAGCGCCACTTGCTCAAAATGGAGAGCTCAATCCTCAACAGCAAGTATTGATGTCTATGAAAGTGTCAGTGTCATCAAGATGAAAAGTCATAACACCATTGATTATGAACATGTTTTCATCATGACAGTTTACTCTGTACATTTTTCCAATGCAAAACTGTCAGATTTTGGTGACACTTGCTGAAAATGCTCAAGACAACACCAGATACTGTTAGCATCAGCCATTTAAAAACTACAGTAAAGTGAGACATCACTGCATTTAGTGAGATATCTGAGTACAAGACACTGAATATGTATGTTTCACATTGTTACTGCATTTGCCATTTACAATCCTAATTTATTCACAGCATTGTGCAAGAGAATAAATACACCCTTATTTACAACAAACATACACTTCCTTTGGGTAGAGCTGTGCACAACTGTAAACAATACTGCAGTACATATTGGAACTGAACCTGCAACATACACAGGTCTGTAAACCATTCATCAAACTGTTCAATTTTTAAGACATTTTCAGGAAAATAAATATTGAATTTTATTTTTTTCATTAAATTAGCTAGACAGATTTTGACACTAGTTCAACTTTTTTTTTTTTAATTAAAGACTCAAGTAATGAAATGAGCACTATTAGTTTATAGTGCTCAATAGTGTTGTGAGAAATGCACCAAAGCTACTGAGAAAAACAGTAATATAAAGATGGCACAAACTGAACCGTAAAAATATTTCAAAAGCAAGTTACAACTAAGAGAGATGACTTTAATGTTTTTTTTTTTTGTTTTTTTTACAGTTTTTCTCAGTGGCTTTGGTGCATTTCTCACAACACTATTTACATTTGCACAACAATTCATGCATTTCTCACAACAATTAGTCATTTGTGCACATCACAGTAGCAGTTTCTCATTCCTTTCAACAAATTGCAAATGCTTTTGGACATGCATCAAATAACCAAAAGCACCGTAAAACTAGAGAAAACAAACAAACAACATAGAAAAATAAACAACAAACATTTACAAAACATTGAACATTTTCCAAATAAATCAAACAATAAACAAAACATACCTCGCTCTGCTTGCCGAAGGGACACTAAAGGCTCAAGGCATTCTTCCGAGCTGTACCTGTTAGCTCGTGAACAAACGTGTATTGCTCTTAAGGCTGATTTATACTTCTGCATCAAACGCCGGCGTATGCTACGGCGCTAACGCATAGCTCTTCGCCGTTGCCGTCGCCGTCACTGACGTGCACCTCTCAAAATTTGTAACTACACGTCGCAACGACACGTAGCGTAAGCTCTGTGATTGGTCGCGCTGACGAGTCTGGGCGGGACCGAGAGCCGCGCGAATGGCGCGAGCGATTGTTTACAAGTGTGAAGGAGCTCCGGATGGAAAGTTTTGTTTTGTGTTTACATCATAGTTAAAGTTGTTGCACGTCCGCCGGTTCCTGCCTCAAAATGAGCGAGTTTGAGCCACTTGTACATCCCGGAAGTGTTCAGGAAAAGCAAAGAAGCAGCAAAGAAACTTGACAACTTGACCTGACGCAGAAGTATAAATCAGGCTTAACTCTGCTTTGTCTCACTTAAATCCTATTAGTCTAGAGCGCCCTCCTGTGGTGACTCCAATTATGGCAAGCAAAGCGAGTGCATTAAATCAAGGGCAGTTACAACAACTCTCTGCTGTTTATAGCATTATCATCTGCTTATGTCATGTCAGTCAAAATGACCTAAACTTGTGAATGCTGAATAGTCAGTTCATATAAAACTAACAGTCCTCATTTCATTACTCGAGTCATTAATTTAAAAAAGTTGAACTAGTGTCAAAATCTGTCAGGCTGACTAAAAATAAATAAATAAATAAATAAATATTTATTTTCTGAAAATGTCTCAAAAATTGAACAGTTTGATGAATGGTTTACAGACCTGTGTATGTTGTAGGTTCAGTTCCAATATGTGGAAAAGCAGTCCACATGGAGGTAAGCGGTCGGCGGTAGCGTGAAAAGAAACAAAAGCCTTCAGCAGTGTCATACCACCACTCGTAACGTTCGTTTAACAGGCAAAATGCAGCCAGACATACCTCTGGGTAAACATTTTGCGCTCTCCAGAAATGTAGACAGTGGTACGTATCCACAATGCGCCTGTGTTGAACAAGCTACTACTGTTTATGAGTAGCATTTCTTCAGTGTGCTCTTCATTCTCTCACAGGACAAAGGATGCTCACTCCTCTAAGCGGCACCATCGTGGACGTGGCCAGAATCGACACCGGAGCTCATCAGTGTCTCCCGGTCGGCACAAACACGCGTCCAAAAAGAAGAAGAGCAAAAGTCACGGGACGACACGGCAGCGGAGCAGCTCCTGGAGCAGCGGCAGGTCGACATCACGGGAACGCGGAACCAGCAAGAACAAATCACCTCACGCCCGCCAGAACAACTCCAGGTGCATGCATATTCATAAGAGGACTCATTAATATTCAGCAGAAATTCAAATTCTTTTTTAAATATTTCCCAAGAGGGTGACATGGTGGCTCAGTGGTTAGCACTGTGGCCTCACAGCAAGAAGGCCGCTAGTTCGAGTCTCGGCTGGGTCTGATAGTAATTCTGTGTATAGTTTGCATGTTCTCTTTGTGTATGGATGGTTCCCAGTACTGGGTTGTGACTGGGAGAGCATCCACTGCAAAAAGATATGCCAGAATAATTGCAGATTCATTCCGCTGTGGTAACTAAGCCAAAGGAAAATGATTGAAAAACTCTCTGATCTGTGTATTGTGTGTGTGCAGAGAAAGAGACAGTCCTCATCATTCAGACGCAGAGAGAGCTCGCCGCCGCTCGCGCAGTTATTCCCCGATCCGCAAGAGACGGAGAGACTCGCCCAGCTTTATGGAGGCTCGCAGGATCACCAGGTAAAGCTTCTCACATCCGCTTGTACATTAAACATAAAGGAACTGTGATGGTTTAATTAATATAGGAATGCAAAGTCAGTTCTACCTTTTACAGGATTTAGTTTTTCAGGTCTGGCTCCAGGTCGCCTCTGCTGGTTAATGCTGTAACTACACCATCTAGGAGCATTCAGAAGTAGATACAGTTGAAGTCAGAATTGTTAGCCCCCCTAAATATTTTATTCCCCAATTTCTGTTTACGGAGAGATTTATTCAACACATTTCTAAACATAAAATTATTTAATCTTTCCATGATGACAGCACATAATATTTGACTGGATATTGTTCAAGACACTTCTATACAGCTTAAAGTGACATTTAAAAGCTTAACTAGGTTAATTAGAGTAAAGTTAGGGTAATTAGGCAAGTTATTGTATCACGATGGTTTGTTCTGGAGACAATCCAAAACAAATATTGCTTAAGGGGGCTAATAATATTGACCTTAAAATGGCTTTTAAAAGATTAAAAACTGATTTATTCTAGCCGAAATGAAACCAATAAGACTTTCTCCAGAAGAAAAAAATATTAGAGGAAATACTGTGAAAATTTCCTGAATCTGTTAAACACCATTTGGGAAACAATTGAAAAAGAAGGACAAAAATATTCACAGGAGTGTGAATAATTATGACCTCAACTGTTTGTTTTTTCATGAAAGACATTATCAAGAAAATACTTTACTTTACTACACTTTACTACACTTAATTTTTGAGGGCTTCAAGGTTTAAAGGATTAAATAAATGTATATATATATATATATATATATATATATATATATATATATATATATATATATATATATATATATATATATATTAGGGGTGTCACGATTTCAATTTTTAATCGAAATCGATCGAAATTTATGCTCAATTTCGATTATCGAATCAAAAAATAGAATCGTCGATGCTGCCACGCCCCCATGTCACGTCAGCTTGGCTTGCCAAGTGGGAAAAAACAGGCTTGTTGAAGTGCTTGTTAAACTGCAGACGCAGAAGACCCGTCGACAGAGCTTAAACCCTCTCCTCTTTCAATGAAGTCGCCGGTGTGGAAGCATTTTGGATTTCCAGTGAGTTATGTTGACAACGTTCGTGTTGTCGACAAAAAAAAAACACAGTTTTGCAAGCTCTGCTATGTACATATTACTTACGGTTCGTCCGATAGACAACACCGGCATCGTGATCCTCCGTCCGCCCCCGTTGCAAATCCGCTCGCGAAAAGTACACACTCAGGCCCTGTTTACACTGTCTTTGTTTTTAAATGGCATTTTAGAACGACAAATATGGCGTGTAGCATTTCTGAGCAGCCCTCCTTCCTCTCTACGGCTAAAAATGCACATCACGTGACCACACAGACACAGCCATGCGCTCGAGACAGCAGGTCCAGGCAGTCAGAGGACTTCTTCAATTTTTTCACTCACTTGTACTTTGTCATTTTAGCGAACACCTCAGATACTGTTGGCTGTTTCCTGTTGGTTGTGCGTCTTTTTTTTACCGACGCCATTATAACGACAGAGATCACTGCCTATTCACGAGTCCCGCAGAAAAAAGTGATGGACAGGTGGTAATTATGTGTGTATCTTGCCTTTATTCATTTACTGTATGATTTGTTGATGGGTAAAATAAAGACCATGCAGGTCAGGTAGTTTAAACGGTAGACTACAAATAATTAATTCGTCATTAATTAATTAATTATTCATAATCGAAAATCGAATCGTGCCTTTAGAATCGAAAATGTAATCGAATCGAGGATTTGGAGGATCGTGACACCCTTATTATATATATATATATATATATATATATATATATATATATATATATATATATAATTATAATTATTATATATATATATATATGTTATAGTAGCTATAGTTGCATAATCTGTTTCAGGCTCCATTAATTAATTGTTATGCAAATGTATGTTGTTGCCAAACTGTGTTATTATTGATATTATTAAAATTGAGATTTGTGTGAACTTCCCTTTGGGAATAATAAAGTCTAACAAACAAATATAATAGCGGAGGTTAAGAGGTGTTTTCTTTATTATGTGGAATCCATATCAAATCAATTATTTTGGTATGTTTTAAACTATTTTGGTATTTTTAAATATGTTTATAGTATTTGAGTAATAATTTAAATTTTTTTAATGTAACTTAAATGTTGGAATTTTTTATGTTTATTAATTATTTTTTTCTAATTAGCTTTTAGTATAAACATAGGTTTTTTTTTTTAAGTTAGTTGCACAGGTAAAATCTCTCATTTTAATTTTTTTATCTTTGTGTTTTACCATGAATTAGTGGTGTAACGCATCACAAATCTGACGGTTCCACTGTGTAAAAACGGGCTGGATAAGTTGGTGCTTTATACCGCTGTAGTGACCCTGGATTATTAAAGGGACTAAGCTGAGAAGAAAATGAATGAATGAATTTTTTTTTTTTTTTTTTAGTGCTGGATAAAGTTTAATTGTGATTTATCACATCCAAAATAAAAATTACATAACGTGTGTGTGCAGTGCATATTTGTTATGTATATATAAATACACACAGACATGCATATATTGGAAAAAATAAAACATTTACCGTAAATTGAGATATAAAATGTTAATGTAAATATCTATGTGACAAAAAAGTTTTGTGTGGTTTTTGTTTTTATGTAAATGTGTGTATCACAATAAATATATGAAACACACACATTCATATTATGTCAAAGCAAACTTTTATTTTGGGTGTGATTAATCGATATTAATCTATGGCAAGCACTAATGTTTTGACAAGAACAGAAAAGGTAAATGAAAGAAACACTGACACCTATATGTCAGTCTGTGTACTGCATGATTTTACTTCTTTTTTTTTTTTAAATATATAACAAAAATAAAAAGATCAGATCAAGTTAAATAAAATACATTTAAATTTATTAGGTAAATAATTTTTATCTAATTAAAAATTACCAGCTTTTTTATTTAGTTTGTTAATATCATTACTGCAATTAATAAATGCATCAATAAATTAATTGAAATATATACACAAATACAACTGACTGACCTACAATGAGGTGCAATTTAGATTATTTTTTACATGCAGTCTTTTCCTCAACAGGTTTGGGTGAGGTATTTGTATTTGGCTTGTCCATGTTTCAGGTTCAGGATTCCGGCGTGAACTTTTACACCCACTGATAATGAATACTGCATTATGAATAATCATGCGCATTATGAATATTCACGATGCGCATTCTGAAAGCAGCAGGTTGTTTGTGCTCACTCTCTCCTGTATGAAGGTTGACTCAATGACATCACACCACCACGATGCTGATCTGTAGCCGTGACAACCGTTACCTGGACAACCGTTGTCTTGCATCAGGACCGCCGGTTTCATCAGTCCACGAGTACAAGCTCTCGATCTCCGTCTTTCTCTCTATTAACCCTCTGCTTTTATCATTCTTTCAGGCTGGTTTACAGATTAACACTAATAATAATAGTAATAGTAATATAATGTTGATTCCTGGTCCAGTCTGAATCTCTCCGGATGCTCACTAATACACTGTAGTTAACTCATGTTTCTCTTTGCACACTTATGGTCCGTTTGTTCAGTATGATGACACTGCAGAGTGATTGTGTTTGTGTGTGTGTTTGTGTGTGTGTGTGTGTGTGTGTGTGTGTGTGTGTGTGTGTGTGTGTGTGTGTGTGTGTGTGTGTGTGTGTGTGTGTGTGTGTGTGTGTGTATAACACTCAACACTAACCAAAGCTGAACGTCTTTTCCAGGCAGAAACTAATCATGACTGCAGCTCACTGACCACAACATAATGGCAGATTTATTTACCTATCTGAAATAAATGATAAAACCTGCTATCTAGCAATAGTAACTGGTTTTACTTGTTAAAAACTTGTTTTGAAATTAAAACTATATTATTAGCATATAAATAATTAGAAGAAAATAGAAAATCAGAAAGAATAAAGAGAAATGAATGTGAAAATATGTCATAAAAAAGATCAGATCAAATTAAATGATTTAATTGTACATTAATTTATTTTGTTTAAATAAGTAAATAATTTTACTCTAAAGCTGTTTAAAATAATGAACAGTATGAAAATTAGGTTAGAATTATGAAACAATATTTTAGTTGAATGAATGAATTAATGAATGAATAAATAATTAAAAATAAGAAAATCTGTTTCATAGTTTCACTTAAAACTTTGAAAATAAAATAATATTTAAAAGAAAATCTTAGAAAAAAGAATATCTTTATTTGACTTTTGCAAATCAATAGATTAACAGTGCATTTGACAATACAGTGTAAATGAAAATAACAACATCAGTATATTAGGACAGTTTAGTTCAGCTGGATTAAAAACATATTTTTAAAAAGCTACTAAGGTCAATATTATTAGATTAGTTTTTATTATAATATTGTTATTATTATTCATTTTCGTATATTATTATTTTTTAAATGTCAACCAAACTCTATATATTATTTATTTATTTATTTATTTATTTATTTATTTATTTATTTATTTATTTATTTATTTATTTTTTGTATGTATGTATGTATGTATGTATGTATGTATGTATGTATGTATGTATGTATGTATGTATTATTTATTTATCATTAAAATATCAACTTAACTTAATGTCAACCTTACCCAACTCAGTATATTATTATTATTATTTATTTATTTATAGTAAAATTATTATTTATTATTATATTTTTTATTACCAAAATGTGAACCCAACTCAATGTCAACCCAATCCAACCCAACTCAATATATTTTATATAGGTATATAGCAAATTCATTACTATTATTATTATTTTATTTATTTTTATTTATTTTTTTCGTCTTTTTTTTGGAGACGTACTTAGTTTAGTTTAGCTGGGATAAAAACATATTTTGAAACAGCTGCTAAGGTCAATTTTATTAGATTATTTTTTTATTATGTTATTATTATTATTTATATTTTATAATTATTTTTTAGGGGTTTTTCACCTTTATTTTTGAAAGGACAGTAGAGAATTGACAGAAAAGCATGGGGAGCAGAGAGAGGGGAAGGATCGGCATAGGACCACGAGGCGGAATCGAACCCGGGTTGCCGCGAGCACCGGAGTGCATGTGTCGACACACTAACCACTACACCACTGGCGCCGACATTATTTATATTTCATAATACGCTTTTTTATTATTAAAATGCCTACCCAACTCAATATATTATTATTATTATTGCTATTATTATTTATAATTATTATTTGTAATAATAATATTATTTATTATTATAATTTTTAGTACTAAAATGTCAACCCATCTCAATGTCAATTCAACCCAAAGCAACATAATATTATTATTTTTGTTGTTGTTATTATTAGTTATTATTATTATTATTATTATCATTTATTATTATTATAATCTTTTTTATTAAAATGTCAACCCATCTCACTGTCATCCCAACCCAACTCAATTTATTATTATTATTATTGTTGTTGTTATTATTAATGAATATTATTTATTTATAAAAATACTAATATGCATTATTATTATTTTTTATTATCATTTTTATTTATAATATGTTTTTATTAAAATGTCAACCCAACTCAATATATTTTTATATAGTTATATAGTATATTTTATTTTATTTATTTATTTATTTATTTTTAGATGTCTTAGAAGTTTAGTTTAGCTGGAATAAAAATATTTTAAAACAGCTGCTAAGGTCAGTATTATTATATTACTTTAATTATGATATTATTTTTAAATATTTATTATAATATATTTTTTATTATTACAATGTCAACCCAACTCTCTATATATATTATTTTATTATTATTATTATTATTATTTATAATAATATTATTATTTATTATTATTATTTTTATTATTAAAATGTCAACCCATCTTAATGTCAACCCAACCCATCTCAATATATTATTAATATTATTACTATTATTATTATTATTATTATTATTATTATTATTATTAATATTATAATTTTTATTATTTAAATGTCAACCCAAATTGCCTCGTCAACCTAATTAACCTGGTTAAGCCTTTAAATTGCACTTTTTAAATTGCTGAATACTAGTGTCTTGTAAAATAACTACTAAAATATTATATACTAAAACTATTATGTTTATTGTGTGTTTCGTTGTTAAATAGTTCTCGGAAAATACCAGAAAAAAAGTTAATCTCACATTGTGGAGTGGTCAAAGTGGCATTGAAGTGCTTTTTTGTGAAGGTGAATGTTTTATATGATGCTGATATTAATACGCTCTCTCTGTTGCTGTGTGTGTGCAGTGCACGGAAGCGTCCGATCCCGTATTACCGTCCGAGCCCATCGTCGTCCTCCAGCTCCAGCAGTTACAGCAGCAGCTCCAGCCGGAGCCGGAGCCGCAGCCGCAGTTACAGCAGCACGTACAGCAGCTACAGCAGCCGCAGCGTCAGCCCATCACACAGTTACTACAGCCAAAGCAGCTCACACAACTCCACAACTGCACACTTCTAGCACACACACACACCGCAGTTTAAAGGTGAACTGCACTGCAAACATTATTACTTATTTAATTTGTGTCATGCATTTCTTTTGTTTTCCAGTACATGATATACAGTTTTAGGCATAAATAATTGCGCAAACACATCTGATCTCAGCAGCTGATAAACATGAGCAAAACTGCCCTGAATGCTGGGTTTGTGTACAGTGTGAATATAGCTAGTCAATCGGGAAATAACTGCTTAACAAAAGTTATCAAGTACAGTCAGTCTGTACAGAACAATAGCAGACATTCAATTTGAGCAGTCGGCAAACACACACACACACACACACAAACACACACACACACACACATACACAGAGATTTCACACATAGTTATAAATAAATCCAGTGTCTCTATTTAAAGACTAAAGGCCTGAGGAACAAACATAAGATGAGCACTTTTTTCCTGAAATTCTTCCACGCTGCAAATATTACCAAAAAACTGGGTTAACAATGTTAAATCGAAAATAATCTGAAAATCCAGACACTTTAATATCATGGTGGAGATTGAGACTCATGAGAAACAAAAGCAAGAACAAACTGATTTTATTAGTTGTAGATTTTTTTATACAGGATAGTTCATCATTTGGGTGAATCTCATAAAGAAAAGTCTAAATGTTTAGGAATATTTTTAAAAATCCTCTTTTTTATTTACAAGAAAAGCAGCTTTGTCATGATCACCAGCAATCCAGCATGTGCAGATCGCTGGTAAACACAAGGTATTGCATAGAACTACAAATCTGCCATTAAATGGACTACAAGATCCAGTCATGCACCACTCACACACCTTGCCTAGATCCCCATGATTGCAGACAGGCACAGCTGAAGCTACTCCAGGACTGATTATAGGACATAATAAGAGTCTTCTGTTAAATGAATTGGATACTGGACAGAGGGAGTGCGGATCCGAATGCAGGGTTATTTAGCAGAATGGTCAGGCAAGCAACGGGAGCTAACAGATGTATACAGGTTAACCCAGATTCGTAGTCAAAATAACTGGGAGATGGTCAAAAGGCAGGCAGCAGACAACGTAAAACAAACAAAACAAGGCTAGGTTCAAACACGGCAAGACAAGGCAAGGGAAAGCTCGTCGTAATGTTCCACTATACAGATTAACAAGACTTGTAGTTCATTACAATAACTTGTGTTTATCTGCGCAGGCTGGATCGCTGGTAATCTTGACAAGCGTTTATTACCAAGGCTAACAGAATTCTGGTAAAAACTCTACTAGTGTGATATAATTTAGGGTTTAATTCGGGCTACTAATAAAGAAGTGGTTTAAATGTCTTGGAAATCAGAGAAAAAACGAAAGTTTTATTTGTATTTATTATGCAGCTTTTTAAAATTTATTATTTGTTTATTTTGTTTAAAAATCACTGACAGTTTTGTGTGAGATTCAATTATTTAGTGTTATTTAGTCCATGATTTGGGAGACTCTCATCAATTAAACATCCAAGTATTTGGAAATATTACAATTTATTCATGCTCACGTCTGCTCATTAAGTCTACCAGAATCACAATAAAAACCAACTGGGACTAATTGTTGATATGTACCCCTGTATGCATTTCAGGAGATTGTGAAATACGTCCCAGGAGGTATGTTTTTTTGCAGTGTTTGTTTTCGCGAATCCACTAGAGGCTGCTGTGTACGCTTTTTCAGATCTCAAATTTGTCTAGCAAGTGCCATTCGTGCCTGCTGTTCTCGCATAAATCCACCAGAGGCAGCGGTCAGCTAACTGACCCACCAATCCTTCTACGCACCTCAATCCCTAAACCCAACCAACAGTGTTTTCAAAAGCATTGACTGACCAGTGCCCACCGTCTCCTCTAAACCCAACCAATAGTGTTTTCAAAGGCACTAATTGACCCGATCACCCCTTCCCTAAACCCAACCGACAGTGTTTTCAAAAGCACAGAATGACCAGGACCCACCATCTCCCCTAAACCCAACCGATAGTGTTTTGAAAAGCAATCTAAAAAAATACCCTCGCCACGGCCTGATTTTTACCACATTTTCAGATTTTACCAGCCTTTTACCATTATCACCCTGTTATTTACTTGTTTATTTTATTTTTTGGCTTTTGTTTTTGTTTTACCTGCTTTCTGGAACCGTTCTTTGCCAGACTCGAACCCAGCAATCGTGGTCAACTCCTCTCTGCGTCTCAAATCCTCCAACATACGTGGCGAGGCACTGGGCAAACTGGTAACAGCTGTAACAGCCGTCCATATGGAAGTAAGTGGTCGGCTGATAATCAAGAAAAGGAATGGCATCATACCACCCCGTAGCATTCATTTTAAGACGAAATGCAGCCATACGTACCTCTGGATACATAATACGCGCTCTCCAAAAATGTATATAGGGCTACGTTTTCAGAATAAGCCTGTGTTTATTCATGTTTATTAAAGTCACTTATCACCAAGTCTACCAGAATCCCAATTAAAAACTAACCCAGGCTCATTGTGGATGCGTACCCCTATATGCATTTCTGGAGAGCACCAAATACGTCCCAGGAGCTTAGTTTTTTGCAGTTTTTGTTTCCGCGAATCCAGCAGAGGCTGCTGTGCACACTTTTTGCGATCTCAAATTTCTCTCGTGAATGTCATTCGCGCCTGCTGTTCTCGCGTAAATCCACCAGAGGCCACTGTTGACTGACTGACCGACCGATAACCCCACCTACCCCCTTCCCTAAACCCAAGTGTTTTAGAAAGCACCGATCGCCCAGCCCACCTCCTTCCTTAAACCCAACCAACAGTGTTTTCAAAAGCACCGATTGACACGATCACTCCCTTCTCTAAACCCAACCGATAGTGTTTCCATAAGCAATCCACAAAAAAAAGCCCTCGCTATCGCCTGATTTTTACCACATTTTCAGATTTTACCAGCCTTTTACCATTATCACCCTGTTATTTACTTGTTTTTTTCTGGCTTCTGTTTTTGTTTTACCTGCTTTCTGAAACCGTTCTTCATCAGACTCGAACCCAGCAATCATGGTCAACTCCTCTCTGCATCTCAAATCCTCCAACATACGTGGCAAGGCACTGGGCAAACTGGTAACAGCTGTAAAGCCGTCCATACGGAGTTAAGCGGTCAGCTAGTAAGCGCGAAAAGCAATGGCATCATAACACCCCGTAGCGTTCGTTTTAAAGACAAAATGCAGCCATACGTACTTCTGGCTACATAATTTGTGATCTCCAGAAATGTATACAGGGCTATGTTTTCAGAATAAGCCTGTGTTGCAATTTATTAATGTTTATTAAAGTCACTTCTGCTCACCGAGTCTTACAGAATTACAGTAAAAACAGTAACATGGTGATATATTTTAACCTGAAATTAAATTAAAACAAACTATTTAATTGTATTTTATTATGCAAATATTTCTTACTGGAATTGTTTTGTTTTAAATCACTGACACTTTTTTGTGAGATTCACCCATTTATTATTTAAAACACATTAAACATATTACTTAGTTTTTATAATTATTTTTTAAATCATGTTGTATTATAATTATGTTTTACGCTGCAAGTTTTGGCTGTAAACTATGCACTGTATATTCCAAGTTATATACCGGATTATATAAAGGCTTTGTATGTGGAAAAGCTTGGCATGACGTGGAGGAAAGGAGTCGCTCTTTTGGAAAATAATCCATATCGTATGCACCTATACGTCCATTCTTTTTGGAGATGTGATATTTCTTATTCTATACAGTATTTGACTTCTATTCTGGCTGTGTTTAGTGCATATAAATACAGTTAGAGCTCTGTGTTCACTGCTGTACAGTTATTATTACTATGAATCTCTGTTGTTTTTGATCCTGTCTTTAGTGTAGGTGCACTTATACCTGAAACCAGGCTGCAAAAATATACACGCACACATCTGTTTATTCCATTTATTCATGCGACGCTGTTTATTTAACCTTCCTTGCATTCTTATTTGATTTGGTACTTTTTGAGAAACTGTTTTTTATGAGTCATTTTCATGTGAATAACGCACATTACGCAGTGATGTGAAGAAATATTATGATTTTTGATCGTTCTGCATTCTTTAAAGTCAACATGACATGAAGTACTTGATTAATACATGATTGTCTTCTTATTTTCAATGATTTATCAATGATTTCTCATCAGAACTTTATTACAGCCTCCAGATGAACATTAAAATCATTCTAGCCTCTATTTTAAGGATCTACACAGCAAAATCCTCTGAGTAAAATTTACCTATTTCAGAGAGCATTTGGTCCCTCTTTATAATAAGGGCAAGCAGGTTGGTGAAAAGTAAAGCTGCTGTTTGTGGAGTTGCTTAATGATCCTCTGCTGAGATTTTGAGAGATTCAATGTATTATATTTCAGCTGATTTCATCTAAGGCTGTGACCAAAGTCAGTTGTAGTTTTGTGTTTCTGCTTAATAACAGCAGGTGTTCATCATCAGAGCTCAATCATCACGCAGCTTAATCCTTGTCTCATTAACTTAAGTAACTCAATTTATAGAGAGAGACCAAATACTATCTAAACTGAGTACATTTAGAGGATTTTGCTGTGTAGGCTCAGTCTAAAGCTCATGGCGCAAAAGCATTAAGGGCTTGTCTGAATCCACTTTTGCTATTTTAAGGATGGAAAAATACAGACTGCGCCATGGCGCATGATCTAACAGGGTTGTGCTTATTCTCTTAGTGAGTTCTGGGTGTGTTTTGAGCATAACCTGCTTTAAACCAATCAGAGTCTCATCTCCCATTACCGTTTGGCGCACCATGGCACATTTGCTATTTACATAGCAAACTGTAAGTGTAAAAGCTGAACGCTTCTCTAGCGAGAAAACAGTTAAACAGAGCACCTGCAGCGCGATGATAAAGAACGAGCCTCCTCTATTTAGCCTCTTTACTTTACTCCTTTACTTTACTCCTTTACTTTGGTGGAGTAAGGAAACGGTGGAAACTTACTCAGCTGAAGACATCCAACATATTTAATTTAGTTTGTTAAGCGCAAATATTTGTTTCAAAACTGTTTCTGAATTCAGTTCTAATCTCCAGCAAAGGAATAAATGAGCAAAAGTAACAAAGTGTGGCCAAAAACTGAGTTATATCCAAACACACATCCTGTTATCATGCCCCATATGGTGATGCAGACGTCTTCAAAACCCCACAGGTGGACAAATCTACACTTGTGTTTAATAAAACAAATCTAAATATGCACATAATTAATAATACTGCTAATATTAATAACATTATACAGATGAAAATTGACATGAATAAACTGCAGAAGAAAAAAAAACAAGATGAAGAAGGCATGGAGGCAGCGGTTTCTATATTTATGTAGAAAATAATCATTTTTGTAATATTTAAATCCTTTAATAGTTTTCATCTGTAAAAAGATTTGTGTATTAAGCAATGTGTAAGCGTTTGGATTCGGATAGGTGCATAACTAACGCGCTCTGCGCTGGACTTTAGAGCAGCTTTTAGTTGATCAATGGCACGGTCTTTTTCAGTTCCTCAAAATAGCAACGCGCCAACAATGCGCCTTTACATACCTCCTGTTTAGACCAGCACACCCATGAGTCCACAAGGAGGTGCAAATGGATTCGCTATTTAAACAACGTGAAGCAAACTGTGAAAATTACAGTTGCGCTGGTCTGAAAATAGCAACAAATCGTGCCATACAAGTCTTGCGCCTTATTGCGGCGGATATATAATAAGGCCAACTGATTTTATAATTTATCATGGTTAAAAGTGATTTCATGTTGACCTTAAATGCAGAACTGAAATATAAATGATGATTTTTTTAAAGCTGAAGGCTGCTTGTTGTTTGAATAACGCACATTATGTGATGATGTAATGAAATATTGTAAAAAAAAAAAAGTTTTTTAAGTCAACATGGCATGAAATTTACTTTATTAATAGACGATTTTGTTCTTATTTGTAATGATTTATGAATGATTTATCAATTATTTTCACTGATTTATCAATGCGTAAATAAAAAGAAATTGACAAATCAGCAAAAAATAATTGATTAATCAGCAAAAATAATTAATAAATCAGGGAAAATAATTGATAAATTCGCGAAAATAATTGATAAATCAATTAAAATAACGGATAAATCAGGGACAATAATTGATAAATCAATGAAAATAATTGATAAATCAGTGAAAATAATTGATAAATCAGCGAAAGAATTGACAAATCAGCGAAAATAATTTACAAATCAGAGAAAAATAATTGATAAATCAGCGAAAATAATTGATAAATCAGCTAAAATAATTGGTAAATCAGTGTAAGTAATTGATAAGTCAGTGAAAATAATTGGTAAATTAGCAAAAATATTTGATAAATCAGCTAAAATAATTAATAAATCAGTGAAAATAATTGACAAATCAGCAAAAAATAATTGATAAATCAGTGAAAATCATTGATAAATCAGCAAAAGAATTGATAAATCAGTGAAAATAATTGATAATTCAGCAAAGTAATTGACAAATCAGCGAAAATAATTCACAAATCAGCGAAAATAACTGACAAATTAGCAAAACTAATTGCTTAATCAGCGAAAATAATTGCTAAATCAGCGAAAATAATTGCTAAATCAGCAAAAATAATTGCTAAATCAGCGAAAATAATTGATAAATCAGCAAAAATAATTGCTAAATCAGCGAAAATAATTGATAAATCAGCAAAAATAATTGATAAATGAGCTAAAATAATTAATAAATCAGTGAAAATAATTGCTAAATCAGCCAAACTAATTGCTAAATCAGCGAAAATAATTGATAAATCAGCAGAAAAAATTGATAAATGAGCTAAAATAATTAATAAATCAGTGAAAATAATTGACAAATCAGCAAAAAATAATTGATAAATCAGTGAAAATAATTGATAAATCAGCAAAAGAATTGATAAATCAGTGAAAATAATTGATAAATCAGCAAAATAATTGACAAATCAGCAAAAATAACTGACAAATCAGCTAAACTAATTGCTTGATCAGCGAAAATAATAGCTAAATCAGCGAAAATAATAGCTAAATCAGCGAAAATAATTGCTAAATCAGCTAAAATAATTGCTAAATCAGCGAAAATAATTGCTAAATCAGCAAAAATAATTGCTAAATCAGCGAAAATAATTGCTAAATCAGCAAAATAATTGCTAAATCAGCAAAAATAATTGACAAATCAGCGAAAATAATTGACAAATCAGTGAAAATAATCGATAAATCAGTGAAAATAATTGATAAATCAGCTAAAATAATTGATAAATCAGTGAAAATAATAGATAAATCATGTATTAATAAAGTAAATCTCATTTTATGTTGACTTTAAAGAATGCAGAACGACAAAAAAAAAACAAGTTGTCTTCACATTTGTGTGTAATGTGTTCAAAATCGTTCTGCATTCTTCAAAGTCAACATAAAATGAGATTTACTTTATAAATACGTGATTTTTTAAAATGATTTGTCAATGATTTATCAATGCGTGTCATTCTAAAGTCATAACTTCTGATCAGAATTTGAGAAACCCAGATGATCTTAAAAACATACTGATTTTATAAATTGTCATGGTTTAAAGTGATTTCATGTTGACCTTAAATGCAGAACTGAAATATAAATGATGATTTTTGTAAAGCTGAAGACTGCTTGTTTTACGAGTTTGCATTTATTTATTATAAATTATTCCACTATTTATTCCCTCCTTCAAATGGAGACAGAGCTGGCCTATTTATTTATTTATTTATTTATTTATTTATTTATTTATTTATTTATTTATTTATTTATTTATTTATTTATTTATTTATTTATTTATTTATTTATTTATGTACCTGTCTGTCATTCTTCCTTGTAAAGAGCTAATTAAGCAGTTGAATTATGTGAACTGTTACCTTGTGATGCAGGATACGGCCTCAGTCTTCCTTTTCCAGTGTTATTTTTTGATTTTTACAGTCATCTGTCCGTTTATTAACGCGAGTCGATACTGCTCTAACTTCCCAACTGTATAAAGTCAGTAGATTTAGTGACCCTCATGATTAAACACATAATAAAAGTATCTGCAAACTGATCGTCAACGTGTCCTGTTCTTGCTTTGAGTTTTGATGTGTTTCTTATGCTCAGAAAATGAAATACGCTCTTATGAAATACACTGCAGCATACATACATCCAGAAGGACTCTTTATATTCAGGAACTGAGTTCAGGTGCTTCTGGTGAAATGTATGCTGTAACAAAATTGCAGTGATTAAGTTCTGCTTTCTTTAAAAGTCATTGATCTTTACTGCTTGATTGATATATAGGGTATAAAGTGGGTCTCGGAATGTACAAGAAGCACTGCATGAAATACCATTGTTCTGCGTCATGTCTTTAAAATATGGACATTAATTTTACCACATTATTTTCAATGGAGTTCCTGCGCTTGCCTGCTGCTCTTGATGGCGCTTGTGTTTAAACGGCTTTTCATCTCTTTTTACACTTGATCAATTAAATGAATGCTGAAGCCTACTTAGCTGATTATATTTTAGTTACATTACAACATCGATGATGTAAAGCAGGGGTCACCAATCTCGGTCCTGGAGGTCCGGTGCCCTGCAGGGTTTAGCTCCAACTTGCCTCAACACACCTGCCTGGATGTTTCAAGTATACCTAGTAAGACCTTAATTAGCTTGTTCATGAGTGTATAGTTAGTGTTGGAGCTAAAATCTGCAGGACACCGGCCCTCCAGGAACAAGTTTGGTGACCACTGTTCCATACAGTATGAATGTGAGCAGTATGACTTACTGCTTACAGTATATAACTTACTACTAAACAATAAGACTTACTACTAGCGAGATACTGAAGTGCGCAACCGATGCACACTACCCCATGAGACACTGGAGTGAAGTGAATGGCTGCGTCTGAAACCACCTACTGTTTAGTAGGTACTGCAATTGAATATGAATGTACTCCTCGGCCATTGGAAAGTACGTTCTATTCAGTATGAATGTGAGCAGTATGAAGGGAGCTCCAACATACTACATCCACCATTTTGACATCATCACATGACCTACCCGCGTCAGTTGTCTCATGTCACTACCATCCATTTATTGGCTGCGACAGAAATCACATACTTCCATACTATATAGTACACTCAAATTAGTATGCAAGCCGAGTAGTATGTCTGTATTAAAAGAATTGTAAAATCTGTATGCGAGAAGTTCCCGGATGACCTACTACTTCTGGCGAGATTCTGACAACACAATCTCACGGCAATTCGTAACTTTTTCATTTAGTGGCTAATTCGTATGAATTCGTACGATCTAATTCGTACAATTTAGTACGATTTGCTTATCCCCCAATGACGCTTGGGGTTAGGGGTAGGGTCAGGTGCCACGCCTCCTTTTTAAAATCGTACCATTTCGTACCACTAAACTGGCAAAACGTAAAATACTTACGTTTTCTCGTGAGATCAGGCTGGATTCTGAAGTGCGCATCCGATGCACGCTACGCTATCCTATGATGCCCCGCATAAGAATTCATGTACGGGAGAGAAGCAACGCGACTGACATAAGTAGGTCATGTGATGATGACTAAATGGTGGATGTAGTATGTTCGACTTTCATTCATACTGCTCACATTCATACTGTACGCAACGTTCTTTTCTAACAGTCAAGTAGTGCATTGAAATTCAAATGCAGTACCTACTGAGTAGTAGGCGATTTCAGACCTAGCCATTTATTTCACTTCGGTGCATCATGGGATAGTTCTCACATACTGTTTTAACAATATTCAGATATACTATTTGGCTTACTGATTTTAGTGTACTATATAGTATGGAAGTATGCAATTTTGGACGCAAACAATAAATGGATGGGAGTGAAGTGACGCAACTGACGTGGGTAGGTCATGTGATGATGACAAAACGGCGAATGTAGTACGTCCGAGCTCTATTCATACTGCTCACATTTATACTGAATAGAATGTACATTACCAACAGTCTAGTAGTACATTTAAATAATAATAATAATAATAATAATTCCTTACATTTATATAGCGCTTTTCTGGGCACTTAAAGCGCTTTACACAATGGGGGGGATCTCCTTATCCACCACCAGTGTGCAGCATCCACCTGGATGATGCGACGGCAGCCATTTTGCGCCAGACCGCACACCACACACCAGCTGATTGGTGGAGAGGAGACAGAGTGATGAAGCCAATTGGAGTATGGGGATGGTTAGGAGGCCATGATGGACAGAGGCCAGTGGGCAGATTTGGCCAGGATGCCGGGGTTAAACCCCTACTCTTTTTCAAAGGACATCCTGGGATTTTTTAACGACCACAGAGAGTCGGGACCTCGGTTTAACGTCTCATCCGAAAGACAGCGCTCACTGAGCAGTATAGCGTCCCCGTCACTATACTTGGGCATTAGGACCCACACAGCCCGCAGGTTGGGCGCCCCCTGCTGGCCTTACTAACACCACTTCCGGCAGCAACCTAGCTTTCCCATGTACAGTTGAGGTCACAATTATCAGCCTTAATGTTAAATTTTAAATGCATACACATTTCTGTTTAACAGAGAGATTTTTCTTTAGACACATTTCTAAACATATATATATATATATATATATATATATATATATATATATATATATTTTTTTTTTTTTTTTTTTTTAACCTTTATTATGATAGGACAGAAGAGATTTCAGACAGGAAAGTATTGGGAGCAGAGAGAGTTAAAGGATTGGCAAAGGACCTCCATCCGGGAATCAAACTTGGGTCACCTTGAGCATGTTGGTACTATACGTTGGTACACAATACCACTAGGCCAGGGGTGGCCAACCCTGTTCCTAAACAGCCACCTTCCTGCAGATTTCAGTTGCTACCCATATCAAACACACCTACCTGTAATTATCACGTGGTATTCAGGTCCTAATTAATTGGTTCAGGTGTGTTTGATATGGGTAGCAACTGAAATCTGCAGGAAGGTGGCTCTCCAGGAACAGGGTTGGCCACCCCGGCACTAGGCTATTGGCAATGACTTTAATAGTTGTAAGAACTCATTCATTAATTTTTCTTTTCGACTGAGTCCCTTTGTTAATCAGGGGTCACCACAGCGGAATGAACCGCCAACTTATCCAGCATATGTTTTACACAGATGATGCCCTTCCAGCTGCAACCCATGACTGGGAAAGGATACACTCTCATACACTACAGACAATTTAGCGTACCCTAATGACCTTTAGTGCATGTGTTGAGACTGTGGGAGGAACTGAAGCACCCGGAGGAAACCCATGCAAACTCCACACAGAAATGCCAACTGACCCAGCCGAGGTTCGAACCAGCGACCTTCTTGCTGTATAAAGTTGAAGTCAAAATTATTAGCTCTGCTGTGAATTTTTATTTCTTTTTCAAGTATTTCCCAAATGATGTTGAACAGACTCAGGAATTTTTCACAGTATTTCCTATAATATTTTTTCTTCTGTAGAAAGTCTTATTTGTTTTATTTCGACAAGAAAAAAAGCAGTTTTAAATTTTTTAAACACCATTTTAAGGTCAATATTATTAGCCTCCTTAAGCTATGTTTGTTTTGGATTCTCTCCAAAACTAACCGCTGTCATACAATGACTTAATCACCCTAACTTTACCCTAATTAAATGTAAATGTCACTTTAAGCTGAATACTAGTGTATATGTAGTCAGATATTATGTGCTGTCATCATACAAAAATAAAATAAGTCAGTTATTAGAAATGAGCTATTAACACTGTTGTGTTTAAAACTGTGCCGAAAGCATATTCAATCCATTAAACAGAAATTGGGGAATATTCAGGAGGGCTAATAAATCAGACATCAACTGCTATGTGAGCTGTTCTGCTCTGTCAGCAGCAGATGGCGCGCATGATCATGTGATCGGCTGGGTTTGTTTGTGTCTGGAAAGTTCTTCCTGTTTCCAGCCTCACCAGAGAAAACGATGAGCTGTATTTATAGCCATCATCTGGAATTAAAACACATCACTCAAGTCTGGGATCGCTTTACATTTCTGGACATTTCTTTAATCCTTCAACGAGTTCCTTCTGGAGCTTTCCGGAGTACGCCCCAATCACTTCAGGCTGTTTGTAAGTTGAATGAATGCATTATCAACACTGATTACTTGTATTGCCTATTTCTTCATAAAGGGATGAAATAAGTCTGAGCTCTCAGATATGGGCAAATGCATTAATTTACTCTCAGGATCAAAAATTGTTTGCCTCAGGAAGATTCATTATAAATGTTCCCCTACTGAAAAATCCAGCTTAAACCAGCCTAGGCTGGTTGGCTGGTTTTAGCTGGTCGACCAGGCTGGTTTTAGAGGGGGTTTGGCCACTTCCAGGCTGGTTTTCAGCCATTTCCAGCCTGGTCTTAGCTGGTCAGGCTGGAAAATGACCAGCTAAATCCAGCTAAAACCAGCTTGATCAGCCTGGTTTAAGCTGGACATAGCTGGTTTTGGCTGGGCTCCCAGCCTGGCAAGGGTGGTCTTGCTGGTTTTAGCTGGCCATCTCCCAGCCTAACCAGCTAAGACCAGGCTGGAAATGGCTGGAAACCAGCCTGGAAGTGGCCAAAACCCCTCTAAAACCAGCCTGGTTGACCAGCTAAAACCAGCCAACCAGCCTAGGCTGGTTTAAGCTGGATTTTTCAGCAGGGCAGGAAGATTCATTATAAATGTTCTTGCAGCAAGGGAACAATACAGAGGAAACACAAGAGACACAACACTCTAAAAAATATTGTTATACAAAACAAACAAAAAAAATTTACACAACAGCTTGCATTAATATATTCAAGTTACGACAACATCTAACAAAATGAAGTACAGACAGCAAACTTTATTATGTTAGCCAAATCTTTTCCTCTTCAATCAGATTTACATTTTTACATAGCAAAAACATTACATTTTTATGTACTCAAAAAAATAAGTTGTTTCAATTTTTTTTTTATTGTGTTATGTGCTTAGTTACATGCATATTTTCAAGTTTAATACCTTAAATAACTGAAAATCATTTTTGTTTGTTTTCAAATGTACTGTTCATGCTTGTAAGAAATACAGCCGGCAGCTGGCTCTCTGCAACTCTCACATAGTTGCCCACTGAAGCTAAGCAGGGCTGTGAATGAATGAATTCACATCCGGTGAATTCATGAATACATCCGGTCAGTACCTGGATGGGAGACCACATGGGAAAGCAAGGTTGCTGCCGGAAGTGGTGTTAGTGAGGCCAGCAGGGGGCGCCCAACCTGCGGTCTGTGTGGGTCCTAATGCCCCAGTATAGTGACGGGGACTCTATACTGCTCAGTGAGCGCCGTCTTTCAGATGAGACGTTAACCCGAGGTCCTGACTCTCTGTGGTCATTAAAAATCCCAGGATGTCCTTTGAAAAAGAGTAGGGGTTTAACCCCGGCATCCTGGCCAAATCTGCCCACTGGCCTCTGTCCATCATGGCCTCCTAACCATCCTCATATCATGATTGGCTTCATCACTCTGTCTGCTCTCCACTAATCAGCTGGTGTGTGGTCTGGCACAAAATGGATGCCAACGCATCATCCAGGTGGATGCTGCACACTGGTGGTGGATGAGGAGATCCCCCCCCCCCCCCCCCCCCCATTGAGTAAAGTGCTTTGATTGCTCAGAAAAGTGCTATATAAATGTAAGGAATTATTATTATTATTATTATTATTATTTAACAACAACATTTTTGTTTTTCTCTATTTTTTTTGTATTAAACCACAGGTTTTTATTGTTTTACAAAACAAAAACATACTGTTCCATATTATGTAAAAAATAATAAAAAGCATCAGTGTGTGGACTTAAAGATACAAAACAACTCTATTCGTGTGGAAAAATTAGTTTGGGTTGCTACAAGTTAAATATTGTTTTAAAGTAACTGACAGATATTTGTACCTTTAAATTAGCCACATTTTTAATAGAAAAAATGACTTAATAAAATTAATAAAATTATTCTGGCAGCTTAAAAGTTTTAGTCTAATCAGCATTTTTTATTTTTTCAAGTTACAAGAATGTATTAAACTATGTAGTGGTTACAGATCTCTTGAGTTATTTTTGTAGAGTGTAAGCTTTTTCACATGTGCTGCTGCTGATGTGACAATAAGAAAAAGTGATTTGATTTGATTTGATTTGAGGTTTCATTCTGGTTGCTCAAAGCGAGGGCAGTCTAGGGTTACCACTTTTGATACAAAAAAATAAGGGACGCATACTGCAGCGGGGGCCATATCCCTTGGGTGCCTAGACCACAGTGATCACAGGCCCAATAGCATGCCAGTGGTGGTAAATCACAACCTAAAATATGTTTTCAGGAAAGTATGAACACTTGAACATTAAAATAAACAGTTTCATTAAAATCTGTGTAAATAGATGTAGTCTGTCTTTCGCTTTTACAACTCTGCAGCACTGATATAGCTGATGTTATGTTATGTGCGTTAACTCAGCTGCTGTAACCTAAAGGGTGGTCTAGATAACAGATTTTAGCTAAAATATTTGTCATTATTTGCAGAAACAACTATCCAGACATGGAAACAGCACACACATAAACTACATACAAACATTAGCTACACTGTAAAAATGCTATGATCCATTAGTCCTGACAGCACATGTTTTAGGTCATTGAAACTTACTGAGCTAAGCTAAATATGTTGTATCTTTGTTTTATAAGCTATGCAAGCTGTTTTGGGTCAGTTTAACCTAATATAAGTTCAATGAACTCAAGAATAATTTGATTCAGTTTAAAAAAATTAGGGCAACCAGGATTTTTTGTTTACAATGTATTAAGTTTTCATACAGCCTATTTCTAATTTTAAAATGTGGAAAGTTGCAATTTACTAGTTTATTTTCTTTACATGGGCATTGTGTTGTTTATTAATGTATTTAATGTAATGTTTCATGTGTTAAATTAATGCTTATGTGCCTGACTTATTCTTAACAAACAAATCATATTATTACATTGGATTATGATGCACTTACATTGTATTTACACAGTGGCGTAGCGCAAAATGTGGAGGCCCCCCTGCAGGGATCACTGACGGGGCCCCCTGATGATGGGGGGGGTGGCTGGGGGGACAAGCGATCACAAATTAAGGAGCGGGGAAGGCAGGCGGGGTGGAGCGACAACGCGGAGAAGCCTTCACAAACTGAGGAGCGATCACAAACCGAAAGCGGTGAGAGCGTCAAAGTAGCCAGAAGTCATTCATTTTCAATGAGAACTGGCGGCGAGAAACAGCGCAGCGCGTCTTCTCCGGTGTGAGCGTCGAGGAGAGATCAAATCAAGTCAACTTTGAGCTATGATATGACGCGGTTCGGCGGCAACCAATCAGAATGAAGTAGTCCACCGCTTGAGAGGTGTTCAGAGAGCACAGACCTGTGAACTTTGGTTCCGACCACAGTTGTTCCCAAGAGTTTGATTATTGCGGTTGCTGGATTTTCAATTATTGAAAATCGCGACGACGCGGGGCCCCCCAATCACGCGGGGCCCCCCCGCGGTGCGTGCCCTGCGGGTCCGTCCGTTACGCCACTGTATTTACAGAACTTTTACTCATTACAATGTGTGACCCAGTGTGTGAAAACCAGGCCAAATCTAATTCTGAGATCAAGTTTGATTGTAGCCATTCGTTTCCCTGTGATTTCAGTTTCAGTTACATGGTTTTACGTTAGTAAAATTAAAAAGTTAAAAATAAATTAAAAAGTTAATATTAAATACATATATTATCATTATTTTCACAGACTGTTCTTTATTTCACGTAGAAAACAGTCAATAAAAAAAGACTTTATTGCATTATTTATTATTTATATATTGCATTATTAAGCAATTACATAAATATTGTTGAAATGTCTGCTTCGGGAGAGACTTGGGGTACGAAGAACTGTCTGACCGTGCTTTGATTTTTGCAAGCTCTGTCATTGCGGGAATGCTGCTTTCTGAAAGTATTTTTTCCATCGCTTGCGTTTAAGTGAAGTTTATTTATGACTAATTTCGAGAGGATCACATGCTTATGATTTATCACAGCCGGTCTTGTAGTAGCTAATCATTATCTTCCAGTCATATGAGCTCTAAGCTACTATAAATAACCACAGTCTTCAGTCCACTTTATCTTCATTTACGAAGAAACCCACCCTCCTCCCCTATTCTCCTCCTTTACCATTGATCGGGTGGCACGGCGGCCCAGTGGTTAGCACTGTTAGCCCCACAGCAAGAACACTGCTGGCCCTGGTTCCTTCAGGCCGGTAGGCGTTTCTGTAAGGAGTGTGTATATTCTCCCTGTGTCCGCGTGGGTTTTCCCCGGGTTCTCTGGTTTCCAAAGACATACATCATGCATAACAATCAAGCACTTGTCTATAGGGGTGTCAAAATTAATTGTTTCTTCGGTGCACGGCGATGCAGACGCGGACAATTCTGTATCGATTCAGTAATAATCATAACCGGTTATTATGTAGTGACTTCATTTATCTCCTATGCGCTCTGTCGCGAGGGAGGTGAGCGCCGGTATTTACAACACTCAGCAAACTCAGAGCCGGCCCGTGGCATAGGCACCATAGGCAAATGCTAAGGGCGCTGTACATCCAGTGGGGCGCCAGAAATGAGTGCGGTTCAGTTGGTTTTGTTTTCGATTTTCCTGACACACATTCAGTTATAGACGGCAATAACTCAAAAACCTTTTACCCTAAAAAGATCTAAAGTGTGTTTCCTACAGAAAGACAAAGCTGGTTATGTTTCACAGCTGTCTTTCTTTTTTTTTGCTCGACATTACGAGCACTGCTCCGTTTAAGCCCTCGCAGTCTGCGTTTACTTTAGCCGGCAGAGCTCGCGCTGAGAGGAGCTCTCTGTAAGGGATCGTCGGAAAAGTGCTTATCTTTTTCGTTTTTTTTTTTCGTTTTTCTGCTCCGCTCAGCGCAAGCTCTCCCTGTTGCAAAGGCTTAAGTGTGTGTGTTTGTGTGTGTGTGTGTGTGTGTGTGCGTGTGTGTGTTTGTTTGTTTGATGATGTCTATGTTTGTGTATGTGTTTGAATGAGAGACAGTGTGTTGCTGTGTGTCTGTGTGTTTATACAGACAGCATGTTATAGCCTCCCCCCTAAAATATAACACTGTATATGGAAAGCATCGTCAATGCACCGTGATGCACCGAGATATCGAATTGAACCGAATCGATGGCATGATAATCGTAACCGAACCGAACCGTGAGACCAGTATTGGTTCACACCTCTACTTGTCTAGCCCTCTTTTTTCTTACGTGTTCCCTTAGCTACCGCGACTGGGGAGTTCTGAGAGCCACCGAGCTCAGGCTCCCCACTCGCTCTGTGAATGGGAGGAAGCCCCTGGCTCGAGGATCCCTTGAGCTCAGGGCTTTCTCCCCGGACAGCATGCCAAACAAGCTTTTGATAGATCATCAGCTAAGTGTGAACTCTTGAAACCCTGAAACTTTAAGACTCTGAGGGTTACCTAGAGAAGCATCTGCCATTACTCTCTGTCAACACTTGACAGACTCTGCTTAAAAGACCCGCCCTCCTCACTGGACAAAGACCAATCAAACTAACGATGACATAAAGTATTACCCAATCAGAAGTAGGAAATGAGGCATCTACAGTCAATGTGTGCGGGATAATTTGCATGAAAAGCTACTTTTAAATAATAATAAAAATACGGGACAAACCCCATCCCGTAATGATTTAAAATGGGACGCGAAATTTCATTCTCTAATACAGGACAATTCTGTATTTTAAAGGATGGGTGGCGACCCTAGGGCAGTCCTTTGAGTCCAGTTTATATACAGGCTTACAAACAGATCATGTTGCATTGTCTTTGATCATTGGTCTAAACAGTGAGTTTGGTAGAATCCTATTGATCATATAATCTAATTATTGTCAGCACAATATTCCTGCAGTTGGCACATTCCAACCATTCAACTGATTGCACCTACAGGTGAGCATTTGATTACATCAAGAAGCACATACATTTTAGGCCGTACTCAAACTATGTACAGTTGCCTTTGAACCGGGCCAAAGCACTCTTGTCCCCCCTCTCGTCTCCCCCGACGGCCCACACTCAAATTGCAATCGGGCCTGTGCATGCTTCCATCATCGATGACGTGCTGTTCAGTAACGTGGTGCGTTTTGCACTCACACACAAGCGTACCGCACCAAAGCCCAAGTGAACCGCGCTCAGGCACACCTCTTCCAACCGGGCCAGGGCCGGCCAAGTGAACTGTACCCGAGCTTGATTCAGCGCACTCACACTTCTCTAAAGATCTGGGAAAAGGGCCTGGGCATGTTACGGATAGCATAGTTTGAGTAGGCCCTTATAATTAACTTTGGGTTCCTTTAAAAGTATACATATATAAAAAGTCATGCTTGTCCCCCCGCCCACCCAATTGATTATCAGCTGCGTATTAACATGTCTCCGTAGTAACGCATATAATCATATCAACAAAACAGGACATGTGCATAGCAACCGGGAATAAAAGGTCTGTTCAGTTTGCTCGGATCATCAATCATCATTAAATGTGATCAAGAATGAGTTGTAAAAGTTTAAAATGTTTTAAAACGGCGCACGTGTGTAATTAAGTACAGCGATTCACTTCAGCTTTACTTTATCAGCACAGCCGCGTCGTGTTTCAATGAAAATTAAAGGAGGCAGTTATGTTAGACACCATTTGTTATAAATATGCATACAGTGAAGATGACGGTCATATAGATATGCAGCTACATGACGCCTCAACATTTTTGATGTCTGTTAAGTTGCTAATATCAAGATAAAAAAAGAAGTTCTTTATATCATGTTTTCATTTTATTTAGGGATGCTCCGATACCGATGCCAGTATTAGGTCGATACTTGGTTAAAATACTTGTGCTTGGCTTTTGATTTGGTTTGCTTTGTATTTTGATTAGATTTAATTTGATTTGTTTTGGGTTTTGTATTGTTTTGATTTGATTTGTTTTGGGTTTTGTTTTGGTTTGCTTTTCTTTGTTTTCATTTAGATTTATTTGTTTTGTTTTGTTTTGATTTGATTTGTTGTTTTAATTTGATTTGATTTGATTTGCTTTGTATTTTGCTTTGTTTTGGTTTGATTTTGTTTTGTTTTGCTATATAATAACATAATATAATATACAGGGTGTGTGAAAAGTGTTTATATACAGTCGAGCATGAAATTATTCCTACCCCTGGCCAATTCTAATTTTTTTGTTCAAGTGTAAAAATAAAACATAAATAAAAATCCAAAAGAATGCAGATTTACAGTAATTCTGCACAATAAAACATGTCAGTGATTTCAATTATAAAAATGCTACGGTAAAAATCCATAACCATAATCCATAATCCAAATCCATAATATATAACACTTTTTGTATTTGGTGATACACTAGGGTTCTCAGTTTATTTCTGGATTTATAATTGCATTTTAGGGTGTTGATCTCTGCTTCATCACCCTGTTGATTGCATCTGATTTGGTTTGATTCTATTTGGTTTGATTTAGATTTGATTTGATTCTGTTTTATTTTATTTTAATAATTATATTTTAATTTGATTTGTTTTGTTTTTTGATACTGTTTGATTTGATTCAGTTGGATTCTGTTTGATTTTATTATCCATTTGATTTGATTCCATTGGATTTTTATTTTGATTTCACATTATTTTAAGGATATTTGATTTGATTAGATTACATTGGATTATTTTGTTATATTGTATTTTATATAATTTGCCTTGATTTGGTTTTATATTATTTTAATTAGTTTTGATTTGATTCTGTTTGATTTTATTTTATTTTATTATAGGTTTGATTTGATTCCATTAAATTTGATTTTAATTTATATTATTTTGATTTGTTTTGTTTTAATTCTGATTGATTTGATTCCATTTGATTTAATTTTATATCATTTTAATTTGTTTTGATTTGATTGTATTTGATTTGATTTGAATTTGTTTGATATACATTTTATTACCCATTGAATTATTTTGTAAATAATAATAATACAACATGTTACTGACCATTAAACTGTTACCTGTACAATAAAACGGCTCCAAATGAACATATTTAGTAATTTGGGGATTTTTAGGGTTTTGGGGGGGGTCGGGCGAATCCTTTATTATGGTGGGCATATCCCTTATTTTCACATCGCAATGTTAACAGGTATGAGACAGAGGTGAGGACAAACCTAAACAAAGCATGCAAATGAATTGTTGTCAGCACGGTGAACTGCCTCTCCAGCCCTGATCTCATCATCATGTAAGTACCCATTCACAACCTTTTAGCATGAAAACAAAGTGTGCAAATGGTGTAGTGGAATCAGAACACTTCCGCCAGGTGACCAGCTTGAAAGTATTACACAAAGACAAAGGAAGAGTCCTTAAAAGCCTGCCTGAAATTGAATGAATGAATGAATGAATGAATGAATGAGCTGGAGTTAGTAAAAAAAAGTTAAAATGCAATAATTATAAGACTAAAAGTCATAATAACCTAGATTCATCTTTACTGCTTTACTATTATGTATCTTTATTATTTATCATTTATATTTGATTTGATTTAATTTGATTTTTTTAGTATAGCATGATTTTGTTTTGACTGATTTGATTTGTTTTGGGTTTTGGTTTGCTTTGCTTTGTTTTTGTTTAGTTTTATTTGTTGGGGTTTTGTTTTGGTTTGATTTCGTTTGTTGTTTTGATTTGATTTGGCTTTTGTATTGTTTAGATTTTTTGGGTTTTGTATTGTTTTAATTTGGTTTGATATGACATAATATGAAATAATATGGTATGATTGATTTGATTTGTTTTGAGTTTTGCTTTGGTTTGCTTTGCTTGTTTTTGTTTAGTTTTATTTGTTTTGGGTTTTGTTTTGTTTTGATTTCGTTTGTTGTTGTTGTTTTTTTTTTTTTTTTTTTTTTTTGCTTTGGTTTGATTTAATTTTGTTTTGCTATATAATACCAGAATATAACATACAGGCAGGGTGTGTAAAAAGTAGTTATATACAGTCAAGCATGAAATTATTCATACCCCTTGCCAATTTTAACTGTTCAAGTGTAAAAAAAAACATAAATAAAAATACAAAAAAATGCTAACTTACAGTAAATCTGCACTTTAAAAAAATTCGGTGATTTCAATGGTAAAAATGCTAAATTACACAGTATTTAACTGTGTTATGAACTGTATTTTACTGTATACATAAATATATATTTATAAATATAGTTAATATATAGTTTTGTATTTGGTGATTCCCTAGGGTTTTCAGTTTATTTCTGGTTGTGAATTGCATTTTAGGATGTTGATCTCTGCTTTAACATCCTGTTTTAAATCTGTTTGATTTGATTCCGATTTATTATCCATTTGATTTTATTTAATTTTGTCTTGTTTTATATCTTTTTAATTTGTTTTGTTTTGATTTGATTGCATTTGATTTGGTTTGATTCTGTTTGATTTGATTTAGATTTTATTTCCCATTTGATTTGATTTGATTTGAAGTATTTTCTATTTGATAATTTTTGTATTTGAGACTGTTTTATTTGATTTGATTCGGTTTGATTCTGTTTGACTTGATTAAATTTTATTATCTGTTTGATTTGTTTTGATTTGATTCCATCAGATTTTTATTTTTTTCATTATTCATTTGATTTGATTTGGTTTGGTTTGAGTTTATTTTATTTTATTTTATTTTGATTCATTTCGATTTGATTCTGTTTGATTTTAATTTGATTTTACTTTTATTAGATTATGCTGTATTGTTTTGCTTTATTCTATTTTATTTAATTTGATTTGATTTGATATTATTTTAATTAGTTTTGTTTTGATTTGATTCTGTTTGATTTGATTGAATTTGATTTGGTTTGATTTTTTTATTGTCTGTTTGATTCCATTTATTTGATTTGATTTTAATTAATATGAATATATTTTTAATTTGATTTGTTTGGTTTTAATTCTGTTTGATTTAGATTTAGATTTTATTATTTTTTATTTTATATTATTTTAATTTGTTTTGATTTGATTGAATTTGATTCGGTTTGATTCTGTTTGATTTAGATTTTATTACCCATTTGATTTATTTTGGGCGAAGAAGTGGCGCAGCCTCAGCTTGGCTCGGCTCAGTTGGCGTTTCTGTGTGGAGTTTGCATGTTCTCCCTGCATTTGTGTGGGTTTACTCCGGGTGCTCTGGTTTCCCCCACAGTCCAAAGACATGCAGTACAGGTGAATTGGGTAGGCTAAATCATCCGTAGTGTATGTGTGTGTGGATGTTTCCCAGAGATGGGTTGCGGCTGGAAGGGCATCTGCTGCGTAAAAGCTTGCTGGATAAGTTGCCGGTTCATTCCGACCTTGGTTAATAAAGGGACTAAGCCGACAAGAAAATGAATGAATGAACGAATTATTTTGTAAATAATATTAATATAAAGAAAACATATTAATTTGGGCATTTTTAGGGGTTTGGGGGGGGGGGGGGGGGGGGGGGGGGGGGGGTCGGGCGAATCCTTTATTATGGTGGGCATATCCCTTATTTTCACATCCCAATGTTAACAGGTATGACACAGAGGTGAGGACAAACCTAAACAAAGCATGCAAATGAATTGTTGTCAGCACGGTGAATTGCCTCTCCAGCCCTGATCTCATCAGCATGTAAGTACCCATTCACAATACCTTTTAGCATGAAAACAAAGTGTGCAAATGGTGTAGTGGAATCAGAACACTTCCGCCAGGTGACCAGTCATTAAAGGCCTGCCTGTAGCATTTGCATCACATTGGCACAGTCAGAGCTCAGGAAACCAAGAGATTTTAAGAACTATCACACCCTTGCTAGAGTCTTAATGAAATGGGCTGATTAAAAAACAAACGAATATAACTTTTCAGTTGTATTTATATAGATCATTGCAATGTTGGAACTAGATTATAGACATTTATATTCACACACAGTGATGCCAGCAGCAACAGCACAGGTGTGATTGAGCAGCTGTTGTTATTATAAGGCTGTGTTTCTGCTGAGTCGCTCTGTCTGTGTCTGCTGTTCAACAATCCTCACATTCCTGCTCTCCACACACTGCAGCCTGTGTTTGTGTTTGACTCCAGAAAGTAAAGCTTTAACAGCTCTGCCTTTTTGGGATGCCTACTTTATCAAGTATGACATATGAATTAGTGGTTAAAATAAAATAACTGGTGGCTCAATGGTTAGCACTGTGGGTACTCCGGGTGCTCTGGTTTCCCCCAAAGTCCAAACATATGCACTATAAGCGAATGGATGAACTAAATTGTCTGTGTGTGTGTGTGTGTGTGTGTGTGTGTGTGTGTGTGTGTGTGTGTGTGTGCGCATGTGTGTGCGTGCATGGGTGTTTTCCACTTCTGGGTTGCTGCTGAAAGGGCATTTACTGAGTAAAACATTTGCTGGAATAGTTGGTGGTTCACTCTGCTGTCGCAACCTCTGATAAATAGGGGACTAACCCAAAGGAAACCTACATTCATCTTTACTGCTTTACTATTATTTATCTTCCAATATATGTAATACAGTGGTATTTTGAAAACATTTTTAAGTGTGCCAGAGTGTCCAAAAACCTTATGATAGTAAGGTTTATAATATAATTAAGTATAATATAAATAAAGGTTTGCTCTGCTTTTTTTTGTTTTTTGTTTAGATTTTGCTTGTTTTGATTTAGTTTGTTTTGGTTTGATTTGTTTTGGGTTATGATTTGATTTGTTTTGGGTTTTGTTTTGATTTGTTTTGGGTTTTGTTTTGATTTGTTTTGGGTTTTGTTTTGATTTGTTTTGGGTTTTGTTTTGATTTGTTTTGGGTTTTGTTTTGATTTTGTTTGTTTTGTTTTGATTTGTTTTGGGTTTTGTTTTGATTTTGTTTGTTTTGTTTTGATTTGTTTAGGGTTTTGATTTGATATGATTTGATTTGTTAAGTTTGGTTTTGATTTGTTTTAGGTTTTATTTTCATTTGTTTTGGGTTTTGATATGATTTGATTTGGGTTTTGATTTGATTTGACCTGATTTGATTTAATTTGATTTTATTTAATTTTGTTTTGGTTTTATTTGTTTTGTTTTGGGTTTTGTTTTGGTTTGATTTGTTTTGAGTTTTGATTTGAGTAAATTTGATTTGATATGTGATATGATATGATGTGATGTGATTTGTTTTGGGTTTTGATTTGATTTGCCTTGATTTGATTTGATTGCATTTGATTTGCTAAGCTTTGTTTTTGATTTTATTTTATTTGATTCAATTTGTATTTTGTATTTTGTTTTTGGTTGATTTTCACTTTGTATTTTGTTTTTGGTTGATTTTGTTTCATTTCTTTTGCTTTGCTTTGTTTTTAATTTGATTTGGTTTGCATTTTGTTTTGGTTTGATTTCCTTTGTTTTTGTTTTGTTTTTTGCTTTGGTTTGATTTAGTTTAGTTTTGCTATATAATAACATAATATAATATACAGGCAGGGTGTGTGAAAAGTGTTTATATACAGTCAAGCATTAAATTATTCATACCACTAGCCAATTCTAACTCAAAGTTTTTGTTCAAATGTAAAATGTAAAAAATAAAACACATAAAAATTCTGCATTGAAAAAAAAAGTCCATGATTTCAATGGTTAAAAATGCTACGGTAAAAATCCATAACGATTTTTGTAAATTATACAGTATTAACTGTGGTGTGAACTGTATTTTACTATACTGTAAAAAAAAATAATAATAATAATTATATATATATATATATATATATATATATATATATATATATATATATATATATATAATTATTATTATTTTTTTTTAAATATATATATTTATTTCACACAGCTCTACAGTTTCAGACATTTCGAATAATTAATACAAAATAATATAAAGATAAATAAGTCTGTAAAATGACAGAAAATGTAATAAGGGCAGTTTATTATAAGGTTTTTGCAGCGTAATATACAAGACAATACATCACTTTAAACTAAAATAATAATAAAAGTCAAGGTTCAGAGTTGTTAAAAGAAAGATCAAGCTCCCAAAATGCAATTCAAAAGTCACAAAATACAAAAAACTCTAATTCACCAACATATTGTTCACAGTCCAGTATTAAATACACACTATTAGCCTTTGCCTCAGATTCCTTCCTCATGCGAGGGCCGTCCCTGAATAGACATTCTAGTCACTTCTATAATTATCCGGACGGGACTGGGCTGTTGCAGAAGTGTACTGAAGTGGGTGTGTCCTCCAGAAAGCCTTCTTATAAAAGTCCCAGCCCCGTGCAAACAATCAGAACACACACACACTCTGAACCGAGCCGAAAAACAACTCTTCAAAACTTCTGCAGCAATGGCCGAGAGACGCATCCCATTCTCCTTCATGCGCAGCCCGTCCTGGGACCCGTTTCGGGACTGGTATCAGGGCAGCAGACTGTTCGATCAGTCTTTCGGGATGCCTGCTTTATCTGAGGAGATGTTGACGTTTCCCAGCACACACTGGCCAGGGTATATGCGACCATTCGGAAACCCCGATTTTGCTGCTTTAATGCAGGGCCCACCTGTGATGCCTCCTATGATGACCCCGAGTTACGGACGAGCCCTTTCTAGACAGCTGAGCTCTGGGATGTCGGAGGTCAAGCAGACCGGAGACTCTTGGAAGATCAGCCTGGATGTCAATCACTTTTCCCCCGAGGAGCTGAACGTTAAAACCAAAGACGGGGTGCTGGAGATCACCGGTGAGTTTATTTGGTTTGATTGCATTTGATTTGATTTTAATTAGATTTTCTGATCTTTTTGTTTTGATTTGATTTAATTTGGTTCCATTTGATTTGATGTTAATTTATATTGTTTTAATTAAATTTGATTTGTTTTAAATCTGTTTGATTTTATTTTTTATTTGTTTTGTTTTGGTTTGATTGTGTTTGATTTAGTTTGATTTGATTTTACTATCAATTTGATTTGATTTGATATTATTTTAATTTGTTTTGTTTTGATTTAATTCTGTTTGATTTGATTGCTTTAAATTTAATTTAAATTTATATTTTAATTGAATTTTATTTATTTTGTTTTAATTTTGTTTGATTTGATTTGATTCCATTTTAATTTATTTTATATTCATTTAATTAGTTTTGTTTTTATTGTTGAATTAAATATCATTTAATTTATTTTATTTTACTATGTATTATTTAAATTTTGTTTTGTTTTAATTCTGTTTGATTTGATTCCATTTTATTTTTCATCAGTTTAATTTGTTTTGATTTGATTTCATTTGATTTGTTTTTTTTTCTGTTTGATTTGATTCCATTTTATTTTATTCTAATTTATATTATTTTAACTTGATTTGTTTTGTTTTTTTTTTTTAAACTGTTTGGTTCTGTTTGACTTCATTTTATTTTATTATCCATTTATATTGATTTGATTCAATTGGATTTTTATGTTATTTCATTATCCATTTGATTTGCTTTATTTATATTATTTTAATTTGATTTTATTCTTTTTGATTTAATTCCGTTTCGTTTGGTTTGATTCTGTTTGATTATTATTTTTTATTAAAAAATTTTGTATTATTCTGTTTTATTCTATTTTATTTTATTTGGTTTGATTTCATTTTATATTATTTTATTTCATTTTGTTTTGATTTGATTCTGTTTGGTTTGATTGAATTTGATTTGGTTTGATTTCAATTTATTATCTTTTTTATTTGATTTCATTTATTATGATTTTTTAAAAATTTATATTATTATTATTATTTTTTTTTTAATTCTGTATGATTTGATTCAAATTTAATTTTATTATCCATTTAATTTAATTTTATTTCATTGATTTTACATCATTTTAATTTGTTTTGATTTGATTGCATTTGTTTTGGTATGATTCTATTTGATTTGCTTTAGATTTTATTACCCATTTGATTTGATTTTAATTTATACTATCTTAATTTTAACTATTTGTTTGGTTTTTATTTGAGACTGTTTGACTCGGTTTGATTCTGTTTGACTCGATTTGATTTCATATCCAAATGGCAATTTTTATCAAAATAAATTATTAAAAATATAACTTTTAATAATTTTGTATTTAATTTAATGTCATGAATGTTTATCACTTATTTACAGAATGTCTTTGATATTGTATCTAGTATCATAATTATGATATTATTTAAATTGGCCACAGTTTTAACTTCATATATTAAAATGATGACTTTTTCCCCAATGTTTGACTTTATGACAGTGTCTTTTTTGGCTTAGTCAGACCTTTTAATCACGACTTGTAAAATATGTTGGATTAAAAATGCTATTCAAAATAATAATGACACCCCCCAATGATTGTGTTTGTCCACATTTGATCCAACTTTGTGTTTTCCAAAGCATGCTTTATTATGTGCACAATTACAGGCTTGAGTGAGGAAGAGAGGTGGTCAAGTGTGAAATAAATGCATGAATAACAGGCCTTGCTGGGAGACCTTTTGTATTGTGTCGGGTGGGAGCTGACAAGAGCAGCCAGCTAAATTCCTGAGATATTACGACGCCGGAGCCAAGCACAGTTCAAAACAGCATCTGCAGGATATTTAGAGTTAAACAAGGATAAAGCTATACACTAAAAAAATCTGCATCCTCAACCTTAGGCTCAGATGTTTAGTTCACTTAAAAATGACAACTGTTTCATCATTCACTCACTGTTCGACTTTCTTTTTTCTGTTGGGCATAAAAGAAGATATATTGAAGAATGTTGGAAACCTGTAACCATTGACTTCCATAGCATTTGTTTTTCCTACTGTGGAAGTCAATGGTTACAGGTTTCCAGCTCTCTTCAGAATATATTCATTTGTGTTCGAGAAGAAAGAACATTTAAAAGGTTTGAAAAGGTTTTGTGTGAACTATCTCTTTAATACTATTACTATAAAACATTAGCAGTAAAATATAATCTTTAAAATGCTAATTTCTTTGCTTAAACATGCATTTATGCAAATATATGCTCTATAAATACAAGTTTGACTATTTTTCTAAATATTTTTATCATTTAATTTAAAAAAAAGTTACAATTGGAACTTTGCAAGAACATATTTATTTAATATCTAATACATTTAAGGAATGAAGCATATCTTTTTTTAATGCAATTCTCCACTTAGCCTGCAGTGGACAACCTTTCTGGCTATATTTTCAATTATTAAATATGTTAATATGGCAACATATTGCGCTCTTCAGACTTTACATGAATAAATCTGATAGAGACTCCTCCCCCTCCCCATCAGTCACTAATAAACTGTATTAAATACCTTAGTTATTACTACAGTAAACTGTGGTGTATTGTAGTATAAAGGGACTTTGACTATAGAGTTTGATTCAAAACACAGTATTTACTATGAATTACCATATTTAAACTTTAAATATATAATATTCTGTTCGTTTTGATTTAGTTTGATTTAATTCAGCTTGATCGCATTTTATTTATTTTATTTTGGTTTGGTTCGATTCAGATCAGTTTGATTCTGTTCAGTTCGGTTTGGTTTGGTTCGGTTTGATTGCATTTTATTTAAATTTATTTTATTCTATTTGATTTGATTTACTTTGATTTGATTCGATTTTATTTTGTTTTATTTGATTTGAATCAATTTGATTAGATTTAAATTAATTTGATTGAAAGGAATTCTGTTTGATATTGATTTGATTTGATTCTGTTTGGTTTGATTCATTTTGATTGCATTTTTAAAATTTTATTTTATTTTTATTTGGTTTGGTTCGATTCAGATCAGTTCCATTCAGTTTGGTTTGATAGCATTTTATTTAAATTTATTAGATTTGATTTAATTTGATTTAATTCGATTTTGTTTGATTTGATTCAGTTTGATTTGAATTAATTTGATTAAAATAATTCTGATTTCTGTTTTGATTTGATTGTATTTGATTTGATTTGATTTTGTTTGGTTTGGTTCGGTTTGATTTGATTTAGTTTGATTGCATTTAATTTATTGTACTTTATTTTATTTTTAGTTTTTTTGGTTTAATTTGGTTTGGTTCTATTCATTACAGTTTGGATTTGTTTGGTTCGGTCTGATTGCATTTTATTTAAATTTATTTGATTCTATTCTATTTGATTTGATTCAATTTTGTTTGATTTGATTCAGTTTGATTTGAATTAATTTGATTGAAATGAATTCTGTTTGTTTTGATTTGATTCTGTTTAATTTAATTTTGTTTGGTCTATTTGATTTGATTTAGATTGATTGCATTTTATTTATTTGTTTTGATTCAATTCGATTTTATTTTATTTGATTGATTTCGTTTGATTTATTTATTTTCTATTTGATTTACTTTCTGAAGTATTTCTAAAATCATTTGAATTATATTAAGTCTTATAGAGTATTTTACTACAATATGTTTATAAATCACCGCAGTATTTGCTGTAAAACACTATTCCAAGCTGTCCACATGAAAAAGTCATATATAAAGTAAAGAAATTAACACGTTAATTACGAGTCCCACCCTTCATTTCCTCTCATTGTAAAAGCATCAAATAGTGAGGTTAACTTTATCATATGAATCAGATGTGCTGGACTTTTAATGATCCTCATATCAAGTCCATCACTGTGGCCGTCTGTCAGAAGGGTTGTCTAAACAAACAGAGCTAGTGTTGGTTACCTGCTGGGTCAGCCAGAGTTTACAGGATATCAAGAGCAAGAGTTCTTAAAGGGACAGCTCACCCACAAGTGAGGATCCCCTTATCATTTACTCACACTCGAATGGTTTTAAACTTAAATTAATTTCCTTATTTTGCTTTTATTAGACATTTTTCAGCATGGTATTCAGCTTAAAGTGACATTTAAAGGCTTAACTAGGTCAATTAGACATGTTGGGGTAATTAGGCAAGTCATTGTATACCAGAGGCTTCTTCAGTAGACAATTGAATGTGATGTGAATGACAGTGTATGAGAATGAGTCAGTCTATGAAGACTCCACATCTATAAACTCCACATCTATAATCCTCTTAGTCTATGCTGACATCATCTTCAGCAGCTCAAACACTCTAATGGCTAATGGACAGACGGCTGCTTCTCACTCAGGGCTGCTGTTTATGCTAATGAGGGAGAGAGGGTCACTAGTGGGCGGGGCTTTCCACTCTGATGACACGTACAAAGGCAGAATGTCGATCGAAGTGTTCCTGCAGACTGTTTTGATCAAGTCTGATTATAAAAATATAGAATTAATTCATTCGTACCATTATATTCACACACCTCTGCCACACAACTGAGTTTAAACTCCTTATTAAAGTGATGTTTGCATAATATCTCACTTTTAACTTGTCTCCTCTTCGTCTGCAGGCAAACATGAGGAGAGAAAGGATGAACACGGCTTCATTTCCAGATGCTTCACCAGGAAGTACACGTAAGTACAGACATTCTCCAGACATGCACACTTCAAGCACACTAGATAGGGAGGATCAAGAGTCTCGTGGATTCCTGAGAAAATAGGAGATAAAGGCTCTTGACATTGATTTATGCATCACATTGCATGACATTTTATATCGTTAAATCTTTGTGATGCATAGCTTTTCTCTGCATTTTTGAGCTATTTTTATCATTTATATATGTTATAATTATTTTATTTATAATTATATATATATATATATATATATATATATATATATATATATATATATAAATATATATAAATATTATATTGCAGCACATTTTATTATATCACATTATATTTCTCCAATCTATATTTTTATTATTTCAAGTAAAACAAAAGTGAGCTGAAAGGGTTGTAATGTGCATACATGAATGTTTTAATATGTGAACATGATCTTTTCTTTAATACTGGAAACTCTGTCGTCTTTATATAATTGTGGTGTTTTTGTGTTTTGCTCCAGTCTGCCCTCTGGTGTGGACTCTGAGAAAATCAGCTCCTGTCTTTCTCCTGAAGGAGTCCTGACTGTTGAAGCTCCGCTTCCCAAACCTGCCATCCAGGCCCCAGAAGTAAACATCCCTGTCAACAAAACCACCGTCAGCACCACAAAATAAACCCTGAGCGCACGCGCACACTGACACACACATACACACATTACTCTTGATTTCTTCAAGATGTTAACTCTTGATGTTAATGTCTTCTGGGTGTTTGTTAACTGTATGAGAGGCTGGATTGCCATGTTGTTGTATTCTCATCTCACTTTTGTCACTTTTTCGTCATTATCTTGTTTCTTATCCTCCTCTCTTTTATTTCTAAATAAAAAAAATCACATTTAGGTACTAAACAGTGTCTTAAAATCCTTCTTGATCTTTAAAGAATAGGCAAACATGACACATACTTTTCCATTACTTTCCTTAAAAAGATTTTTTAAAAAGTAACTTGTAATGATAAAAAGCAATGATTTTACTTTGTTATTTTTGATTAAAAAAATTAAGATTTTAATGTTATGATTTATGGAAATTAAGTTTTTCTATAACTTTTATATTTCCTAACAAACACAATCAGACACCATATAGACAACTTTTATTTTCTTTTTTTTGTCACATATACCAATGAAGTCAGAATTATTAGCCCCCCTTTTTATTTTTTCCCCAATTTCTGTCTAACGGACAGATTTTTTTCAGCACATTTCTAATCATAATAGTTTTAATAACTCATCTCTTATAACTGATTTATTTTATCTTTGTCATGATGACAGTAAATAATATTAGACTAGATATTCTTCAAGACACTTCTATACAGCTTAAAGTGACATTTAAAGGGTTAACTAGGTTAATTAGGGTAACTAGGCAGGTTAGGGTAATTAGGCAAGTTATTGTATAACGATGGTTTGTTCTGTAGACTATCGTAAAAATATAGCTTAAAGGGGCTAATAATTTTGACCTTAAAATGGTGTTTAAAAAAATTTAAAAACTGTTTTTATTCTAGCCGAAATAAAACAAAAAAGACTTTCTCCAGAAGAAAAAATATTATCAGACATACTGTGAAAATTTCCTTGCTCTGTTAACCATAATTTGGGAAATATATATATTTAAAAAATAATTCAGGGGGGTGAATAATTCTGACTTCAAATGTACACACACAAAAAAAAAAATTGAATATACTACAATTTTTTGCAAACAACAATTTATATGGGCTAATTTTAAACAAACATTTTGTAATGTTCAACTTAATGGGCTCTATTTTGACGATCTACTACGCGCAGGGCGCAAACGCATTAAGGGTCTGTCAGAATCCACTTTTGCTAATATAAGGAAATCCGCTTTGCGCCGTGGCACATGGTTTAACAGGGTTGTACTTTTTCTCTTAATGAGTTCTAGGTGTGTTTTAAGAATAGACATCCATTAGCCTATAAATAAATTATTTAGTTTGTTAAGCGCAAAGATTTGTTTCAAAACTATTTCTGTAAGGGGAGTAGGAGATCAGGTGGTTCTTAAGAGCCGCCTTGATAAAGGAGGAAAGGGGGAGAAGGGGTGCATTGGAAAACCAAGATAAGGGAGTGATTTTTGCTAGGCTACTTATAGTGAGTATGGATTAATCTGATTAGCTAACTAATGATTGTAGATGAGAGACCAGGTGCAGTCAATCATATTACATGCTCCTCTCGAAATTAGTTTGTAAAACTTCACGTGGTGTAGTAAAAATTGCCAGTGCAATTGTAGGTAAAGCACAAAGACAACCAAGTGAAATGTATTCAGTGAGAATTAAACAGAAAGCACATGCCATTATTAAAGATTGTTCCCATCCCTTACATATCAAATTTCAGCTCCTGCCAACAAAGGCCCCGTTTACAGTCAGGTCTTGATGCCCAATTCCGATTTGTTGCCTATATCTGATTTGTTTGCCTGTCTGTTTACATGTTGTTTTAATTGTGACCCATATCCAACTCATGCGTTTACACTTGCCATACAATTTACGATGTCGCGCATGCATAAAGGCGGGTTCTAGCATCTGTACCACACTAGCCATGATGGAAGAAATTGTCTTGTTTTTAGCTCTGCGAAATATGCGAAGTGTAGTATAAGCAGTGAATGGTTTAGTCCAGATTTACCCCCACGCAGTTTATGTAATGGTATGGCCCTGATGTGTGTGTGTGTGTAGTTGAAGATGTAGCCTTTGCCTGTGTGCGCACTGGTGTTAAAGAGAATACAGTTGTTCTATGTGTAGCCAGCAGTGCGTGTTGTAATAGCGACAAAAAGTTCGCCCAACTTTAAAATGATTTTGAGGAGGAGGTGGGAAAGGGTTCGTCATCGCAGCTTGCGCTTATGGTTGATATGCTTTATTATGTCCTCCACCATTCAGAGGAATGTGTGGGTACGAGAGAGGTTTCAGGTCTGGTAGGAGCGAATTGTGGCGACTGACCACTTTCCTCCTCTGTTTCCTCTGATGTTGTTTCCCGTGTCGGCATCTCCACACACGCTCTTCTTTCTGTCACTAAATCACGGAGAAGCAGCACATTGTCGCAAGTTTAATGATGTACAGAACGTAACGCCTCAATAAATTCGATCTGCCTGTTTACATGACGGTCGCATCGTCACATATCCCATCTATATCTGATTTATTTCCACATATGAAGGAGGCCTGAAACTGATCTCTGAATATCCGAATGCTTGCGTTTTGTTCGTGTTTACACGGCTATAGAACAGATCCGATCTGTGTCACATGAGCAAAAAATCAGAATTGGGTCACATTTAACTGGCAGTGTAAACGGGGCCTAAAGACGTTTTAGGCAACCTTAAGTAAGGAAAAATGTGTATCAAACGTGCCGAGTGCCCTTAGAATTTTAAATACTGGGTTTTAAGTATGTACAGGGTTTCAAATTGAGCATTTGTGTTGCCTGTTTCTTTCTGTGATGTGTGTAATGTGAACGCTGATGCATCTGTGTGGTGAAGCCAAAGATACATTTCCACTTGTGGACAATAAAGAAAGTAAAGTAAAGCATTCTTGATAAAAGGAGACCTGAAAATGCAGTTTTAAATAGATTTCAGTTTGACTGTATAATACAGACGGATTCAGCAAATACTGTGTCACTGCAGTAAATGAACATCAGTGGTGCACAGCGGGGAGTCTTCAGATCTCTCTTTGGGTTTTTGTATGGAGAGATATTACATAATCTGCTAAATTACTGTAATAAATGCTTATTATATTATATTGTAGTATTTAGGGATTATGAAAGAACCCACATGAGCTAAATACTATAGTAATTTATAGTAAATACTATATTAAGCATTAATTAACAGTGTTTTTGAACTATGCTACAGTAAAGTGTATTATACTGCATATACCATAGTATTTACATATTACTAAAGGACCCATGTGACAAAATACTATAGTAATTTATAGTAAATACTAAGTACTAATTAATAGTTTTGAATTATACTGTAGTAAAGTGTATTATACTGCATATACCATAGTATTTACATATTACTAAAGGACCCATGTGACAAAATACTATAGTAATTTATAGTAAATACTAAGTACTAACTAATAGTTTTAAACTGTACTATAGTAAAGTGTATTATACCGCATATACCATAGTATTTACATATTACTAAAGGACCCATGTGACAAAATACTATAGTAATTTATAGTAAATACTAAGTACTAATTAATAGTTTTGAATTATACTGTAGTAAAGTGTATTATACTGCATATACCATAGTATTTACATATTACTAAAGGACCCATGTGACAAAATACTATAGTAATTTATAGTAAATACTAAGTACTAACTAAAAGTTTTAAACTGTACTATAGTAAAGTGTATTATACCGCATATACCATAGTATTTACATATTACTAAAGGACCCATGTGACAAAATACTATAGTAATTTATAGTAAATACTAAGTACTAACTAATAGTTTTGAATTATACTGTAGTAAAGTGTATTATACTGCATATACCATAGTATTTACATATTACTAAAGGACCCATGTGACAAAATACTATAGTAATTTATAGTAAATACTAAGTACTAACTAATAGTTTTAAACTGTACTATAGTAAAGTGTATTATACCGCATATACCATAGTATTTACATATTACTAAAGGACCCATGTGACAAAATACTATAGTAATTTATAGTAAATACTAAGTACTAACTAATAGTTTTAAACTGTACTATAGTAAAGTGTATTATACCGCATATACCATAGTATTTACATATTACTAAAGGACCCATGTGACAAAATACTATAGTAATTTATAGTAAATACTAAGTACTAACTAATAGTTTTGAATTATACTGTAGTAAAGTGTATTATACTGCATATACCATAGTATTTACATATTACTAAAGGACCCATGTGACAAAATACTATAGTAATTTATAGTAAATACTAAGTACTAACTAATAGTTTTGAATTATACTGTAGTAAAGTGTATTATACCGCATATACCATAGTAATTACATATTACTAAAGGACCCATGTGACAAAATACTACAGTAATTTATAGTAAATACTAAGTACTAACTAATAGTTTTAAACTGTACTATAGTAAAGTGTATTATACCGCATATACCATAGTATTTACATATTACTAAAGGACCCATGTGACAAAATACTATAGTAATTTATAGTAAATACTAAGTACTAACTAATAGTTTTGAATTATACTGTAGTAAAGTGTATTATACTGCATATACCATAGTATTTACATATTACTAAAGGACCCATGTGACAAAATACTATAGTAATTTATAGTAAATACTAAGTACTAACTAATAGTTTTGAATTATACTGTAGTAAAGTGTATTATACTGCATATACCATAGTATTTACATATTACTAAAGGACCCATGTGACAAAATACTATAGTAATTTATAGTAAATACTAAGTACTAACTAATAGTTTTGAATTATACTGTAGTAAAGTGTATTATACCGCATATACCATAGTAATTACATATTACTAAAGGACCCATGTGACAAAATACTACAGTAATTTATAGTAAATACTAAGTACTAACTAATAGTTTTAAACTGTACTATAGTAAAGTGTATTATACTGCATATATTGCAGTATTTACAGGCTATAATTGGACCCACATGAACAAAATATTATAGTAAATTATAATATATAGATTTCAGTTTGACTGTATAATACAGACGGATTCAGCAAATGCTGTGTCACTGCAGTAAATGAACATCAGTGGTGAACAGCGGGGAGTCTTCAGATCTCTTTGGGTTTTTGTATGGAGAGATATTACATAATCTGCTGAATTACTGTAATGAATGCTTTCCCACCGTGAGCCGTTTTTCTGAATATCCTAATTTAAGACTCTGGGATCAACAGCTTTACATTGAGGCAGTCCTGATTATATAGCAGTGATCCAAACATATGCATTCAAATGATTTAACAATGCTCTCAGCTAAAAGTCACATACGTGTTTTTACAGATCCTAAATGGACCCACATGAGCAAACATACTATAGTAATTTGAAGTAAATACTATTTAATAGCGTTTTGAACCGTAGATGCATAATACTGCATATATTGTAATATCTACAGATTATGAATGAACCCACATGAACAAAATACTGCATTATTTTATAATAAATACTACTTTAAATATTAATTAACAGTGTTTATGAGATATACAACCCGGGCTCATTGTGGAAACGTAGCCCCGCGGACGTTTCTGCGGACCGCGATTTACGTCCCGGGAGGTACGTATTCGAGCTTTTTTTGTTTTCGCGGATCCGCAAGAGGCCGCTGTGCGCGCTTTTTCGTGTCTCGGGCGGGCGCCTCTTGGGAGCGCGCGGCGTTCGCGCCCGCGCCATTCTCACGCGAATAGCCAGCGGATCGAAAAAAAAAAAAAAAAGCAAAAGCCCCCGTCTTCGATTTCGACCGCGTTTTCGGATCCCGCCGCGTTCTCGCCCTTATTTTCCGGATTCTGTTTTTCGTCTCACCTGATTTCCGGAACCCGCCGTTCCCCGGACTCGATCCCGGTCGTCGTCCACCGCGGCCGGCTCCGGCTCGTCCTCCTCCTCCGGGGCCTCCGCTCCGCCGACGCAACGCTGTGAGCTAGGCGGACAAACTGATTGCGTCGGGAAAGCCCTTCACTCGGAGGCGAGCCGTCGGCCGGCGAGCTCGAAGAGGAGGGGCGGAGCGGCGCCACACCGCCCCGCAGCGTTCGCTCGAAAAAAAACAAACGCGGCCCTCACGTACCTCTGGCCACGTAAATCGCGGTCTCCAGAAACGTCCGCGGGGCTACGTTTCTAGAATGAGCTTGGGTTGGAGATATACTACATTTTATACTGTGTATATTACAGTATTTACGACATATGAAAGGACCCATTTGACAAAAATGCTATAGTATAGTAAATACTACAATATGTAATAATTGTGTTGCTGAACTGTACTATGGTAAAGTGTATAATACTGCATATACTATAGTATTTACAGATTGTAAACGGAGCCACATGAACAAAATACTATAGTAATTTAAAGGAAATACTACAAATTAATAGTGTATTCAACTATACTATAGTAAAGTGTATTATACTGCATATATTGCAGTGTTTACAGTCTATAATTGGACCCACATCAACAAAATACTATAGTAAATACTTTAATAATAGCAATTAATAGTGTTTTTCGAACAAGTAAAGTGTATTATACAGCATATATTGCAGTATTTACAGGCAATTATTGGACCCACATGAACAAAATACTATAGCAAATACTTTAATAATATTGATTAATAGTGTTTTTGAACTATACTATAGTAAAGTATATTGTGGTGTATATATTATAGTATTTACAGATTATGACTGAACCCAGTAGAAAGATACTATAGTAATTTATAGTAAATACTATAATAAGCATTAATTAACAGTGTTTTTGAACTATGCTACAGTAAAGTGAATTATACTGCATATACCATAGTATTGACATATTACTAAAGGACCCATGTGACAAAATACTATATTATTTTACTGTAAATACTAAGTACTAACTGATAGTTTTGAACTATACTATAGTAAAGTGTATTATACTGCATAAATTGCAGTATTTACAGGCTATAATTGGACCCACATGAACAAAATACTATAGCAAATACTTTAATAATATTAATTAACAGTGTTTTTCGAACAAGTAAAGTGTATTATACAGCATATATTGCAGTATTTACAGACAATTATTGGACCCACATGAACAAAATACTATAGCAAATACTTTAATAATATTGATTAATAGTGTTTTTGAACTATACTATAGTAAAGTATATTGTGGTGTATATATTATAGTATTTACAGATTATGACTGAACCCAGTAGAAAGATACTATAGTAATTTATAGTAAATACTATAATAAGCATTAATTAACAGTGGTTTTGAACTATGCTACAGTAAAGTAAATTATACTGAATATACCATAGTATTGACATATTACTAAAGGACCCATGTGACAAAATACTATATTATTTTACTGTAAATACTAAGTACTAACTGATAGTTTTGAACTATACTATAGTAAAGTGTATTATACTGCATATATTGCAGTATTTACAGGCTATAATTGGACCCACATGAACAAAATACTATAGCAAATACTTTAATAATATTAATTAACAGTGTTTTTGAACAATACTATAGTAAAGTATATTATACTGTATATATTATAGTATTTACAGATTATGACTGGACCCATGTAGAAAGATACAATAGTAATTTATTGTAAATACTAAGTACTAATTAATAGTGTTTTGAATAGTAAAGTGTATTATACAGCATATATTGCAGTATTTACAGATTATTATTGCACCCACACAAACAAAATACTACAGTAAATACTACAATAATATTAATTAATAGTGTTTTTGAACTATATATAGTAAAGTGTATTATGCTTCATATATTGTAGTATTTAGGGATTCTGAATTGGCCCACATAAACAAAATACTATAGTAATTTATAGTAAATACTAAGCACTAATTAATAGTGTTTTGAATAGTGAAGTGTATTATACTGCATATATTGTAGTATTTACAGATTGTGAAAAGACTCATGTGGAAAAATACTAAAGTAATTTATAGTAAATACTAAAATAAGCATTAAATATTAGTATTGTTGAGCTATACTATAGTAAAGTGTATTACACTGCATATATTATAGTATATGCAGATTATTAAAGGACCCATATGAAAAAATTACTATAGTAATTTATAGTAAATACTAATTAATAGTGTTATTAACTATAGTAAAGTGTATTATACTACAATTACTAGATTATGGATGAACAATATGAGCAAAATACTATAGTACTTTATAGTAAATATTACAATAAGTAATAATAAATAGTGTTTTTGAAATATACCGTTTTAAAGTTTATTATATTGCATATATTGTAGTATTAACAGATTATGGATGCACCCACATGAGCAAGATACTGTAGTATATTATAGTAAATACTATTATAAGTATTAATTAGTATTAATAAGCATATATTGTAGTATTTACAGATTATAAAAGGATTTATGTGGAAAAATGCTATAGTAATTTATAGTAAATACTAAGTACTAATTAATAGTGTTTTTAAAATATACTATAGTAAAGTATATTACAATGCATATATTATAGTATTTAGATTTTTAAAGGACCCATGTGACAAATATACTATAGTAATTTATAGTAAATACTAAGTACTAATTAATAGTGTTTTTAAACTATACTTTGGTAAAGTGTATTATACTACATATATTGTAGTATTACCAGATAATGAAAGGGCCCATGTGGAAAATACTATAGTAATTTATAGTAAATACTAAAATAAGTATTTATTACCAGTGTTGTTGAATTATACTATCGTAAAGTGTATTATACTGCATATATATATATATATATATATATATATATATATATATATATATATATATATATATATATATATATATATATATATATATATATATTACAGTATTTACAGATTATTAAAGGACCCATATGAAAAGATACTATAGTAATTTATAGTAAATACTAAGTACTAATTGTGTAATAGTGTTTTTGAACTATACTATAGTAAAGTGTATTATACCACATATATTGTAGTATTATCAAAATATGGATAAACCCATGTGAGCAAAAAACTATAGTTATTTATAGTAAATACTATAATAAGTACTAATTATTAGTATTTTGAACTATACTATAGTAAAGTGTATTATGCTGCATGTATTGTAGCATTTGCAGATTATGAAAAGACCCATGAGGAAAAATACTCTAATAAATTATAGTAAATACTACAATAAGTATTAGTTACTATTGTTGAACTATACTGTAAAGTGTATTATACTGCATATATTGTGGTGTTTACAGATTATTAAAGGACCCATAAGAAAAAATGCTATAATAATTTATAGTAATTACTAAGTACTAATTAATTGTGTTTTAAACAATACTATGGTAAAGTGTATTTTACTGTATGTATTATAGTATTTTCAGATTATGCAAGGACCCATGTGGTAAAATACTATAGTAATTTATAGTAAATACTACAATATATATATTAATTAATTGTGTTTTTGAACAATACTAAAGTTTATTTTGTATATATTACAGAAATTACATTTGTTAATGAATCCTTCAGAATACTGTAGTATTAACTAGTGAACTGATAAACTGATGGCGCAGTAGGTAGTGCAGTCGCCTCACAGCAAGAAGGTTGCTGCTTCGAGCCTCGGCTCAGTTGGCGTTTCTGTGTGGAGGTTGCATGTTCTCCCTGCGTTCGTGTGGGTTTCCTCCGGGTGCTCCGGTTTCCCCCAAAGTAAAAAGACATGCGGTACAGGTGAATTGGATAGGCTAAATTAACTTAAATTAAGTAAATGAGTGTTTCAATTAAAAAAAATAAAATAATTAAACATAATAATAATCATAATACAATATTAATTCATTCTTCTGATTTTTTCTAGCCTCTTTGGTTAAAAAACATAAAGCCTTATTCAATAGATTATTTTTATTATTTATGATGGCATTGCAGTCAGAATAGGACGAAAATACGACAAATGAGCGCATATATGGGACAAATTCTGGACCTTTGTCAGTGAGGTGTGGGTCTTTCGAACCACCCGAACCCCCTGGCTACGAACCCCCCTGGCCTGAAACGTTAAAACACGTTTTATGCTTATAGTAAATGTTTTAATAGAATTTTGGCTGTAAAAGCGCACATACAGGTGTTTCAGGCGCAGGTCAAACGTGTCGGGATTAGTGCCTTTTGCTGTGAAGTGACACCTGATGGCTGAGGACTCCGCTTGCCATTAAAGCCTTCGTCGGACAGTTATTAAAAAATAATGTCAAAAATAGGGAAAGGAAGTTCATTTACTGGACAAGTCAATAAACATACAGGACGTCCCGGGTAATGCGGCCAGTTAACCTATGGATAGATTTTCATTTGTTAGGAAGTTAGTAACTTTTGCCTTAACGTTACCCTTGTTGGCAGTCTTTTTGAACATATACGTTCAATATTTTTGCGATAATGACGCCGCTGACTGCCTTTTCTGCCTTGCTCTTTTCGACTAACACCGCTACTCAGTAGCCATGTCGCATCAAAGATTCAAATGTTACCACTCAGTGGGTTGTCACGTAACTTGCGTCACATTATTGTGGCTTCGAGGCTTTTTGGGATTCAAATTACTGGCCAGAGTTATTTAAAATTACACTTTATTACAATATATATTGAATATAAATATATTATATTAATTATATAATAAATATATTATATAATATTAAATTACATAAACTAATTAAAGGGACAAATTCTGGACCATGCCTCGCATGGTTCAGGATTGGTAGAGCTACGCATCGATGAATTGGCTCTTCAGTGTTTGAACTCTCAGTAATGATTAAATCACACTGAACTGAGCTAAACTGAACTGAACTGAACTTAAACACTAAAACCTGAACCACACTGTTCCAGTTACTATGACCATTTATGTGAAGCTGCTTTGACACAATCTACATTGTAAAAGCGCTATACAAATAAAGCTGAATTGAATTGAATTGAACCTTTTGGCTGGGGGGGTGGTTCGTTCGAACCACCCGAACCCCCCTTGGCTACGGGCATGCTGATAGCTGTAGAATATGTAGAATCATCACAACAGATTAATTCAACTACTTTGGTATGGTTATAAAACTACAGTATTTACTATAAATTACTATAGTACGTTTTCATATATAGGGACTCATGATCGTTTATCTGTCATGACACTACTGACGATTTAGCCTACCTAATTCCCCTATAGCACATGTCTTTGGACTTGTGGGGCAAACCGGAGCATCCGAAGGAAACCCACGCCAACACATGGAGAACATGCAAACTCCACACAGAAATGACAACTGACCTAGCCAAGGCTTGAAGCATTGACCTTCTTGCTGTGAAGCGACAGCTTTACCCACTGCACCACCCTATATTCCGACCCTTCTTATCTGAACATGCAGCTCAACTCCTTGTTCAAGCTCTTGTTCTCTCCAGACTGGATTACTGCAACTCTCTACTAGCCGGGCTTCCAGCTAACTCTATCAAGCCTCTTCAGCTGCTTCAGAACGCAGCAGCACGAGTGGTCTTCAATGAACCTAAAAGAGCACATGTCACTCCGCTGCTCATCCGTTTGCACTGGCTGCCAGTTGCTGCTCACATCAAATTCAAAGCTCTGATGTTTGCTTACAAAGCGACTTCTGGCTTTGCTCCTTCTTATCTGCTCTCACTTCTGCAGATCTATGTGCCCTCCAGAAACTTGCGTTCTGTGAATGAACGTCGCCTCGTGGTTCCATCCCAAAGAGGGAAGAAATTACTTTCGCGAACGCTCACGCTCAATCTGCCCAGTTGGTGGAATGAACTCCCTAACTGCATCAGAACGGCAGAGTCACTCGCTGTCTTCAAGAAACCACTAAAAACTCAACTATTTAGTTTCCACTTCCCTTACTAATCTGCAATTGCCTCTCTGGATATACCACTAACTGTACTCAAAAAAATAATAATAATAAAATAAAAAAATGACTAATACTTTCCCTCTTCGACTTTACAGACCTGAAACTTGCCTATAGCACTTATTCATTGTTGCTCTTACAGTTGTGTAAATTGCCTTGTTGTCCTCATTTGTAAGTCGCTTTGCATAAAAGCTTCTGCTAAATGACTAAATCTAAATGTCTATATTAATTTATTAATCAATTCACTTAATATTAATTATATTATTTATATTATATTAAGTTAAGATGTAAGGACTTGAATGTGAAAACCTTTTTAACCTTTGTGGCTCTCTTTCTCTCTCGCTGCATCTATTCCCTATTTTTTTCCAGTCCTCTAATTCTGCATCCAGACTAAACAGTGTGTATTGAAATAAGCAGAAGGGTTTGGATGCGCACACAGACACACACACACACACACACACACACTATCAGCTGGTACACGTACTGTAAGTAGGCCAGCTCTCAGAAGACTCTTTTCTCACTCGTCTCACTCGCTCATTTCAATAATATTGATTCCACTGCCAAAATGTTATACACACAATATGTGGTGCAATTCATCTGTTATAAACAATAAACAGCGAGAGCACATGTGGTGAATGTGCCAAATGAGAACATAAAAAGAAAATTAGAAAGGACTGTGTGAAAGAACTGATTAAACTCCAACCTGTAAGGATAAATATATGATAATATTTCAGTGGAGGTTTGAAGGATGCTTTAATACCCAGGTAGCAAACAATTCTGGCCCAGATTCGGCATAAAGCTGGCACAGCAGGCATTCTTCCGGCACTGGCATACAGCATGTGGGCAAAACATGGCCCGGGTTTAGCAGAGGTGGCACCGTCTTTAGGGAGGCACATAAGACTTGGGCCAGATCAAATGAAGTATTTGGCCCACATGTTAAAAATTTATATGCTGGCCACGTAAGTTTGGCCTATCTTGACCCACTTTTAAAATACATTTAAATCATATTTGAGTAAAGCAAAATGCTTCATAGGTTTATTAAATTCATTGCAGTCGTGACACATCAACATATCTGGCCCAGTTTAGACCCAGTTATCGGTTATTAACTTGGCTAAGACTTGGCCCAGATATGGTCCATGTTTGGCCCTTGTATAAAAGCTAGACTTGGTCTAATCATGTACCGCAATTCACTGCAGCATGTGGGCCGAGCAAAAGCTGATGGTGTGGGCCAGAGAAATTTTGCAATGTGGGTAGCTACTTTAAGTAAATACAATAAAGAACTTTCCAGCCTGATCTCACGAGAAAACGTAAGTATTTTACGTTTTGGCAGTTTAGTGGCTGATTCATATGAATTCGTATGAGTTCGGTCGTACGAAATTGTATGATTTTAAAAAGGAGGCATGACACCTGACCCCACCCCTAAACCCAACCATCATTGGGGGATGAGCAAATCGTACTAAAACGTACGAATTAGATCTTACGAATTGATACGAATTAGCCACTAAATCAAAAAGTGACGAATTGCCGTGAGATTGTGTTGGAACTTTCAGCTTAAACTATTTCTGAATGTGATGCTTGTCTTGTATGTATCTTTACGCAAACGAACCAGAAATAATCGACTTGAATTTTCAGCTGAGTTTTGGGAATCCATTTTGTTTACTTTTCTTTCTTTCATTTGATATTTGCAGCCTAAAAGAACTAGATTTGTGATAGCCTTTCTCAAAACAAATGACATTATTTGCTTAAATGTTATTTAAGTGTATATTATGCTTAAGTGTTCTGTTGTGAAAATGCTAACTTTTTTTTTCCTTTTTAATCTGTAGAACCATTGGAAACAAAATCATGAGGGACTGATTCAGTATTTCCTTTATTAGTATTATTTTTTGGTTAAATTAAGAACGTGCATTTACATATTAGTCATATCATCCTATATTTGAGTGCAATATATTCACATATATGTGAAATTTACTGTATATTCATTTTCTTTTTTGGCTTAGTCCCTTTATCAATCAAGAATTAAGAGTTTGCCACAGCGGAATGAACCGTCAACTTATCCAGCACATGTTTTATGCAGCGGATGCCTTTCCAGCTGCAACCCATCACTGGGTAAGTGAAATATATATATATATATTTAAATATATATATTTAAATATTATTATATATTTATATTTAAATATTAAAATTTAAATATTTAAATATATTTTCTAAATGCATTAAATTTCGAACTAAAACTTTTATCTTCTTGTTACATGTATAAACATATGTACATAGAGTTAACACTCACCGGCCACTAAATTAGGTACACCTGTCAGAATGGGGAGGAAAGGTGATTTAAGTGACTTTGAACGTGGTTGTTGGTGCCAGACGGGCTGGTCTGAGTATTTCAGAAGCTGCTGATCTACTGGGTTTTTCATGCACAACCATCTCTAGGGTTTACAGAGAATGGTCCGAAAAAGAGGAAATATCAAGTGAGCAGCAGTTGTTAGCTCAAATGCCTTGTTGATGCCAGAGGTCAGAGGAAAATGGCCAGACTGGCTCCAGCTGATAGAAAGGAAACAGTAACTTAAACAACCCCTCATTACAACCAAGGTCTGCAGAAGAACATCTCTGAATGCACAACACGTCCAACCTTGAGGCAGATGGGCTACAGCAGCAGAAGACCACACCGGGTGCCGCTCCTGTCAGCTAAGAACAGGAAACTGAGGCTATAATTCACACAGGCTCACCAAAACTGGACAATAGAAGATTGGAGAAACGTTGCCTGCTCTGATGAGTCTCCATTTCTGCTGCCACATTCGGATGGTCGGGTCAGAATTTGGCATCAGCGACAGAAAGCATGGATCCATCCTGCCTTGTATCAACGGTTCAGACTGGTGGTGGTGGGGGATATTTTCTTGGCACACTTTTGGCCCAATAGTACCAGTTGAGACTAGTTTCTTGAACATAACAATGAGTTCACTGTACTCAAATGGCCTCCACAGTCACCATTACTCAATCCAGTACAGCACCTTTGGGATGTGTTGGAACAGAAGATTGGCATCATGGATGTGCAGCCGACAAATCTCCAGCAACTGTGTGATGCTATCATGTCAATATGGAGCAAAATCTCTGAGGAATATTTCCAGTACCTTGTTGAATCTATACAATAAAGGAATAAAGGCAGTTCTGAAGGCAAAAGAGGGTCCAACCTCATACAAGTAAGTTATACCTAAAAAAGTGGCCGGTGAGTGCATGCGGCAATATATTTAATATTTCATGTAATTTCAGCCTATTATACATGACATGAAAAAAGTGTGAAAAAAGGACTCAAATGTTTAAATATGTTTTGACATGTATTTAAATAGATGGAAATGTATTTATTACTCATATTTTTCAGTCTATGTGACTTCCTTATAGGATTTTATTCACAGAACACAACTAATTTATTTTTAAACAAACATTTTACCTCAAGACACAGAAACAGCCCATCCAAAAGTTGTTGAATCTTTCTGTGGATGTAAAAAAACAACCTCATATTCATCTACATTTATTTCACGTCGTTTTTTGTAAATTAAAAGTATGTTTTAGACCTATTGAGTTAGTTTCGCATTTGTTTGAAATAGGTGCAATATAGAATAGTGATAGTAAAGTAAAACGCCACATTCTGTGTTTGATGTGTGCTCTGAGGAGTATAACTTACATTGTAGAACAAAAAGACTTGTAATATTTACCGCAAATACAGTTTAGTTGTTAGAGAGTTCACCATAGGCCTAATAAACTGGAAAACTACAGCGACCGCATGGCAACAGTGATTCTATTGGATGTTGGCTTCGCCATTGCAGCATTTTCATTGGTCCGTCAAATTGTGCATCAAAATAACGCGGTAAGAGAACTTTTATAAATATTCTCCATATTATTGTTGCAGGTAGCGTCGTTATTAATTATTTTCCACCGAAATTAGTTTAAATTTGTTCTCAAACAGTACACTGAAACCGATGATAAACTTTAAATGACATTAGAGTTCGTCAGGTTGGATTTAATGGCGTTTGACTGTGAATGTTCGAGTGACAAGTTTAACGCCACGGTAACGCCCTATTCACACGGGGCTTCAGCGTCAACGCTTGACAGAGGGCGTGTCTGAAGTTGGAGCTGAAATGATCGTCATAGAAGTGTCAGCCAATGAAATTCAGTCAGCAATAGGCCACTGTCTGAGCTGGTGTATTTGCATACAGCGATCTGATTGGCTGACGCTTCCGTCGGCGCTTGAAAAGTTGAGCTGGTCCCAACTTCTGCAGCGAGGAACGCTTCTGAAGCGGCGCCGACGGATCCACAATGCAGTTCGGCAACGCCTGACGTCACCCATTCAAAGTGAATGGGAAGCGTTGACGCTGACGCCCCGTGTGAATAGGGCGTAAGGGTTGTTTTTCATACACTTCATTTTTAAAACAGAATTTGTCGATAATAGACTAGACAAAATCAATCACATGATAAAAATACGAACCATAATGTGATATAGTGTGTGTCGCAACACTATCCGACAGCAACGAATATTCACGTTAGCGTGGTAAACTATATGGAGTTTGAGCATCGATATCGCAATGTGTGCATCCGCGATAGTCAAGACATTCAATGTTGAGGATTATGACCAGAAACTACAGGTCGAGACACTGCAGCAGAACTGGGCCATAATAGAGGGGTTTATCATCTGCATGTGTTTTTAGGGCCTGTGACGGCACTTTAGTTGTGCATAAAGATTAATTTATTAAATTATTTATATGGTGAAGACTATACTGTGATTTTTTACATTTGGTTATTATAAAATTTCTGTAAACATAGTTTATTTTACTTTAATATTTGCTCAATTGTGTTTGTTTATTTATGACTGTAGTTTATGTAAATACTAAATTACATAAAAATATATATATATATTTCACTCCCCTTCAAAATCAACCCAAGTAATGTATTTGCAAATACATCTATTTAACTGAAAAAATAAATAAATCACAATATACGGTTAAAGTCAGAATTATTAGCCCCCCTGAATTATTAATGGATTATTAATATTAAATAATGGAGAGCATATTTTTTCAACACATTTCTAAACATAATAGTTTTAATAACTCATTTCTAGTAACTGATTTATTTTATCTTTATTTAAATAGGCAAGTTATTGTATAATGATGGTTTGTTCTGTAGATTATCGAGAGAAATAAATATAGTTTAAAGGGCGCTAATAATTTTGACCTTAAAAAGGGTTCTAAAAAATTAAAAACCCAAATAAAACAAATAAGACTTTCTACAGAAGAAAAAATATTATCAGACATACTGTGAAAATTTCGTTGCTCTGTTAAACATCATTTAGGAAATATTTAAAAAAGAAAAAAAATTAAAGGGGGGCTAATAAATCTGACTTTAACTGTATATATTTTTTATTTAACAGAGTTAGCAAGCTGTAGCTATGCCTAATTATTTTATTAACCCTTTAACCACCCCACCAGGTAAAAAAAGTTTGGATTTCATTTCCTAACTAATGTCGCTAGTTAACACACCCAGTGCATTGTTTTTTTTCAACACATCCCATAATTTCTAAAATATCAACCCCTACCAAATGGTTGATATGTCGGTGTATGGTTAAAGTACCGGAATTATTATATGCATTATGAAAAATCTGTTTCCCAGGGATGGGTTGCGGCTGGAAGGGCATCCGCTGTGTAAAAACTTGCTGGATAAGTTGCCGGTTCATTCCACTGTGGCGACCCCTGATTAATAAAGGGACTAAGCCGACAAGAAAATGAATGAAAAATCTGAAAATATGAAGTGTAAGACCAATTTATTAAAAAATATTAATAATAAAACATGTTTGAATGCTAAATCATCTTAATATTTTTGAAGTAAGCCATTAATATATTTCAGATTCTCAATCAACATGCTGTCTTGTTTTTAAAATAAAACCAAAATTAAGTGAAGTAGTGCAACAGGATTATTTGTTTACATTTTTTTTTGTAAACCAACAATGCTGTGTGTGCATACCATTAGGGGTGTCAAAATTAATCGTTTCTTCGGTGCACCGCGATGCAGACGCGGACGATTCGGTATCGGTTCAGTAATAATCATAACCCGTTATTACTGACGTCATTTACCTCATATGCGCTCTGTTGCGAGGGAGGCGATTGCGAGTATTTACAACGCTTTAACTACTTAAAATTCATAAACTGTGCACAATTTCAGTGTGTGTTTGCTGGATCAGTCTATCACTGACATTAAAGGGCACCTAGGTTACCCCTTTTTTCAGATTTAATATAAGTCTTTTGCATCTCTAGAATGTGTATATAAAGTTTCAGATCAAAATACCCATCAGATTTTTATTATACCTTTTACAAGATGCTGTTTTATACTGATTTCCAGCAGGGGATGGTTTTGTCGTACTGCGCCTTTAAGACGATTCTTTCCCGCCCACTGTTTCTACATGTCTCCTCCCTCAGCTGCGTCAGACAACAGACAGACTTAAAGGAAGAAGGTCTCACGTAGCGTTTGTGAGATACTACAGTAAGAACTAACCTTTACTAATCAGTATTGTGAAGTTGCATTGATGAGTCACACACAATATCGTTACGAAGCGCGCGCACACACACACACACACACACACACACAGATACACACGCAGGCAGGCAGGCAGACAGACAGAGCGCGCTTAGCTTAGCTAAGGCTAACCTCCAGTGCTGTGTGATATCTGTTATGCTAATGTACAAAATAAACCTGATTTAACTTCCACAAACCGGGATTGAAGCGTCTTCTTTTATAATTGTTCTGTGCTGATGAAGTAAAGCTGAAGTAAAACGCTGTAATTAATTACACACATACTCTGTTTTAAAACACTTTAAACATGTGAAACTCACTCTTAATCACATTTGATGATGATTGCTGATCCTAGCGAACAGAACAGAGCTTTTATTCCCGGTTGCTTTGCGTATGTCTGCCTGGTCTTGTTGACATATACACGTGACTACCGGAACATGTTAATGCGCGCAGCTGTCAATCAATTCGGTGGGCGGGGGGAAATCGCACACCTACGTAATGGTGCGATCGATTTGAAAACAGCTCCAATTGGCCGACCCTTTTTTTTGTAGTTAAATTGAAAAAACAGGACTGGGTGTGTTCATATCACCCCAGTATGACGGTCTATACACTATACCAACACACAGATCTGTCCAAACAGCTTGAAAAGTAGATTTTTTTACCATAGGTGCCCTTTAACAGCAAAAGCCCCTATTTCACTGAGATCGAGAGAATGAAAGTACTCCATTTACATTTACATTTAGTCATTTAGCAGACGCTTTTATCCAAAGCGACTTACATTTCTCTCTCTCTCTCTCACACACACACTGTGGTCCATTTGACCTGCTGGCGTGACTTTTCTTCTCCTCTCGGCTGTTTTACAGCGTTACTTCTGGATACAGAAACGAGCGTGTGTCTGCAGAGTTTTCTCCACCGTGTCTGTCGTGGATCAGCTGTGAGATCGCTGCTGCCGCCTGCCGCTTATCAGTGGCACTCATCTGTGAAGAGCCAATCGCAACCGTTTTTGCTGAGGGTGTGACCAATCAAAGAGGTGTAAGAGAACTAGACAAGGATCAGAAAGCGAGCTGGATATTTATATTTGTTAATATTATTTGCTTATTGCTCGTATTGTTTAAAGGTACAGTTTATATTTCTGACTGTATTAAATGACAAAATTGCATTACAAATAATATATAAATATAAATAAATTCATACATTTAATTCAAGAACTGCTGCTGTGAAGAAAATATAAAACTGTGTATGGAAAGCATCGTCAATGCACCGTGATATCAAATTGAACCGAATCGATGGCATGATAATCGTAACCGAACCTAACCGTGAGACTGGTGTAGGTTTACAGCTCTACAAACCATTATTTAAAACAGTCATTCTTTAAATTACTTTAACAGTCATTAATTAAAACAGGCAAAACATGGTCAATCATTTGGCAAAGCTGGCAGTCAAAGGGTTAAGGCTGATTTATACTTCTGCGTCAAACGCCGGCGTATGCTACGGCGCTGACGCATAGCCCTTCGTCGTGGCCATCGGTGTCACTGACGTGCACCTCTCAAAAATTGTAACTACACGTCGCAACAACGCGTAGCGCAAGCTCTGTGATTGGTCGGCTTGGTAGCGCTGACGAGTCTGGGCGGGACCGAGAGCCGCGCGAATGGCGCGAGCGATTGTTTACAAGTGTGGAGTGCCTTGAAGGAGCTCCGGATGGAAAGTTTTGTTTTGTGTTTACCTCATAGTTAAAGTTGTTGCACGTCCGCCGGTTCCTGCCTCAAAATGAGCGAGTTTGAGCCGCTTGTACATCCAGGAAGTGTTCAGAAAAAGCAAAAAAGCAGCGAAGAAACTCGACACAGAGACACATTTACACCTCACTGCCAACTAGCGTTTTGGAAGTGTTAATGCAGACCGGCAGAGACAGCGCGCAGAAGTATAAATACACAGCCACGCGCGTTGCATGCGCCGTGGGTTACACCGGTCACCTGACGCAGAAGTATAAACCAGGCTTTAATCAGAACAAGCTGTGCATTTTATAAGTGCTGTGCCTACGTAAGACTTTTAGATTGATTTTTCAGATCAGGTTACAATTAGTGATGAAGTTTTGAAGAGTGTGATCAGGTCCTCATGCTACTAGTAGGGTTTTCTGGACTTGCTGGCCTTGCTTCCTTTGTTTGTTGTCATTGATTTCCCATTCTCTGACTTTGACTGACGGTGTAATGTTCACACAAACTCATCTCCCCCTGACCGGATCAATATTAGCTGGTGCTGTAGGATTGAGCTCAGCATGCTTACGTCTGCCCTACTGACTCCATTGTACTCGGATTGCTTACTTTGCACTGAAGTTGGCAGTGCATGTTTGGGAGACTGTACATAAAGGCGCCATTTCACTCCCTTGATAAGCATGTCATTTAAAGGTGCAGTAGGTGATCTGCCACAATGCTAACAGCTTAGCATAAATCTCTGAATCACAGTCCCTCCCCTGCCGTCTAGAGCCACGCCTCCTGAAACACGAGCACCGCAAAAGAACCCTCTCTCATGTGTTAAAGCGACTAGTGCTTGTCCGACGGCGTGCAAGCCAAGCTGACTATGCTATTTCAGAGTGAATATTTAGAGTTGCATGGTAAACAATATAGGGGGAGGCTAAGCGGAATAGCGCTATTTACTTGTGTTTTGTGGTTAAACTACTTAAAATCTACATTATCGATGCTGTAAAAGTCCTCTATGAAACTGAAAATAGTCTTATCAATCTTTTATCGGAAGATTTTAGTGGCTGAACAACACTTCTGTGAAGATATAACCCGTTCGTAACAACAACATCTACTGTTACATCAGCTTTACGTGAAGCTAAAACAGTTTTAAAACAGAACATTACCTGTCTAAGAGAAATCCTTCAGACATGGTGTCATCCTTTCTCCAGCGTGCAAAGGTAACTCCAATATTGATTCAGCTTTTTAAAAAGTTTTGATTCAGCAGGTTTGTACCGATCACGTGTCTGCTCTCTCTCATGAACTTGCGGCAGTCAGCAGAGCTGCGTACAAAAGACTGCGCAGTTGTTCAAATCTGCATTTGCTGACAGACAGTTTGAGCTACTTATCGGAATTATGAGAGATCTCGACCCGACTCTATTTAATTGGATGAACATTTTTTAGTTTTATGCCTTACCCAGAATCTAAAAATACATATAAACATATTTAGATCATTTACTGTAATCATTACTATTAGACTGTGAAGAGACTTTCAACCAGCACAACAACAAATGCTTCTGAAGACAATCACCTACTGCACCTTTAAGATTTAATTTTCAGACATACAGAACTTTCTCACAAAGTAATCACCTGTTAAAAAGTTATGCATTTTGCATCAAGTTTTACTGTTTTAATTAATGTATTGATGATTTGTGCCAGTGATTAACACTTTTTAGTATAGGGGAAATACAAAGTAGTGTTGTATAAGCTATTTGAAAAATTGGAATAATGAAATTTGTTATGATTTTTGAATGAAATCGCTATGAAATATTTTTTTTATCATGACGAGACAATAAGATCAACTCTAATCCTCACATGAACCTACAGAAATCTTTTTGATTTGCTAATTAGTTATTATTAGTGTTTGCTTAATTATCATAATGGTATTTTAAATGTAAAAAATATTTTAAAACTTAACAAAACTTAAAAATTTAAAACAATTTTAAACTAGCTTTCAACTAGTGAGGTTTTGAAATCAATGAATGCAAATAATCTGATTATTTCTTAGACTATAATCGTACAACCAAAATTTATAATCGTTGCATCTCTATTCATACCGCAATATGAATCACAGCAAAAGAAAACATTGCAATGTCAGATTTTTCCAATATCGTGCAGCCCTATAGTTCTAATTAAAAAAATATATATTTTTGCAGGATTTGGAGATTAATTTAGGATTTATTTTTATTGGAATTTTCCAGGATTTTCTTTAGGATTTTACAGGATTTATTTTAATTAGAAATATACTGAAAGTAAAAATTTTGCACTACTTCATTCATTTATTCATTCATTTTCTTTTCAGCTTAGTAACTTTATTCATCAGGGGTCGCCACAGCGGAATGAACCGCCAACTTATCCAGCATATGTTTTACACAGCGGATGCCCTTCCAGCTGCAACCCAGTACTGGGAAATGCACTACTTCAGTTCACTCTAATCAATTCTTGCTAAATATAAATGTATCATGACATCAACAAATGGTATCATGGTTTCCACATATGGATCTAAATATGAAGCAGCAATATAGCAAACAATAAGAAATTTCCTATTAGAAAGAGCTTTGAATCAAAGAAATAAATGGTAACACTTTACAATAAGGTTCATTAGTTAATGCATTTACTAACATGAACTAATCATGAACAACACATGTACAGCATTTATTAATCATAATTGAACGTATACTAATGCATTGTTAAACATCCAAGTCCATGCTTGTTAACATTAGTTAATGCACCTTGAGTTAACATGAACTAACAATGAACTACTGTATTTTCATTAATTAATGTTAACTAACATGAACACATACTGTAGTAGATGTATTGTTCATTATTTGTTCATGTTAGTAAATGCATTAATTAACATTAACTAATGAACCTTATTGTAAAGTGTGACCAAATAAATAAGATTTCATGCACGCTATAACATAGAATATAGCTATTTTGAATTGTAATAATATTTCATAATATTACCGTTTTTACCATAATTTTGATCAGCCCTGATGTTGAGCAAAAGAGATTTATCACAATAACCAGATTTATTTCAGACTACTGACTTTAAATAGATTCTTAAATATCATTTTCACGCTTAATGTACATTTACAAATTTATGCCATCTCTCTGTAAATGTTTAATCAAATACCTTTGAAAACCCACTTCTCCCCAATGAACTTTAAACTAAAGCAGAACTGCTGGCTCTAACTGTGTGGCAGATGCTAGTATTAAGCAAAGCATTAGCAGAGACAGCCTTCAGCCATCTAGGAGATGGCACGGGACGGCACAGAATGGGAGGGGAAACAGAAACAGGAGCTCAAACAGTGTTGTTCACGATCATCTGACTACTAAACCAAGCATTGGGCCATCGGACTGGATGTTTATTATGTTTTCAATGATGATGTTCAGAGGAAATGACTCATTGACATTGAAATGGTGGTTAGAAGAGCACAGTCATGTTTTTATTTCATTTATTTTTTTATCATTATTATTATCATTATGTTTATTTTGTGCAACTGCTACATGACTCACATTTAAGATACCAGTAGACGAGGAAAAAGAAAGAGACCAGAAATCAAAAGAATAGGCGATGAGTGAATCAGAAGCAGATTCTGAGGAGGAAAGAAAAACAAACACTGATTTTACAGCAAATCTTAAATATCTCACAGCAGAATTTGACAGAAGAAAGCACAGAAAAGGAAAAAGCCATTTTAAGAACAACATTAATTAACAATTAACCGTAAAAAAAAAACACCAAGTGTGGTGTTTTCTCTTTCTTTTTTTTTTGTTTTGTTTATTAAAAACCAAATACAAGAACCGCATGTCACTAGAGCAACATCCATAACAGATTAATTCATGGTAACCACGCACTGTTTTGGTATAGCATACTTCAGCAAGGAAAAAAACATAATAATAATAAGAAAAAAAATCATAACCATCCAATAAAAAGTGATAAATAGAAAATAATCAGATTCAATTCTCATTATTCGTTCATATGAATACATAACATCTACAGTGTTTAAAGTGAATAAAGTCAAGCTATGGTATATAAATACATCACCAGCATGCACAATATCGTATTATCAAGAATATTGGAGCTGTAATCGTCCAACACTGAGAAACAGTATAATAGGAAGTGCATTTCATGAGAATTACAAAATCAACAAAAGCTAATTAATGCCGGTGCACTGTCAAAAACTTGCAAAAATAAATTAAAATCATCAAAATAGTCTATGGTACCAGTAATATTAACTGAGTGTATCAATGCACTATGCATTGCTTTAATTTTAAAGTGGTCATTACGCATTGGGATTTAGTTGTTTGCACTTTCTTTTAGTTAGTTTTGCTATTATCGGCTATATTTTTTTAATGCCTGTACCACTTGATTATTTCGTCAATATTATTTAGAACTACTCTTCAACGCATTAAATGTACAATGTAGGTCAGGCCCGACACAATATTAAATTTCCATACTAATAATGATAATAATAACGATTGCAAGCATAGTTAATTTCGTCGAGAGTTTTTAGCATTGGATTGAGAATGTAATTGGGGTAGTCATAACTTATTTTTGCACACCTAATCAACATTACTGTAAAACAGTAGTTCAGTGTAGTGAGATGCATACGATGTGTATCATAAATGGCACAAATAATCAGTTCGACATAATAAACGACTTGTAAATATTAGTGGGTGCATTTCGGAATCCCTATGAACGGATATCAAAGACAAAAACACGACCGTTGACGCTCAGTGCAGCCTGTTTGCAAATTCCTATTTTTGCGAGGCGATAACATTCAAGTTTTCACTTATATTTTTTTCTTTTTTTTTTTTTACCTTAAGCCAACCCTCGAAGTACTCCTTACTCCAAATGTAAATTAATATAAGCAGCTCCGCTTCGTATTTCACTACAAGAACAGTCACTATGCCAGTGTTTGGGTGTATCGTAACCCTTTTTTCAGCCTTTTTGAGCAGACCGACGTACTGACCAGACTTTTTCCTCAAAGTAAACGTCACAGAAGGAGAGTTTATTTTATTTTAATCTTTAAAACTACTTCTTAATTTTGATTTGAGGCATACCATTCGATTAATCTCGCTTTATCTGTTATAATTTAGTGGAAATCAAAGAAAACTGCGCTGCTTTACTTATCAGCAAACATAGCTGACACAGTTCCATCATGCCTCCCTTTTGTGAAATTTTTTTTGTTTGTTTTTCTTCGTAGTGTGAGCACGCGTGTTTTATGTTACGGCTGAGAGGAAAAGGGTCTCGAAAGATCTTCGCTTTTCTTCAACGCTCTAATTGTTGCCTTCGCCTCCCTCGTCGTCTTGTTGATCGCTCGTCCAGAGCGTCAAGTTGTCTCGCAGGAGCTGCATGATGAGGGTCGAGTCTTTGTAGGAGTCTTCGTTCAGGGTGTCCAATTCGGCGATCGCGTCATCAAATGCCGTCTTGGCCAGATGGCAGGCTTGTTCGGGTGCGTTTTGGATCTCGTAGTAGAAGACGGAGTAATTGAGCGCCAGACCCAGGCGAATGGGGTGCGTAGGCTGCATGTGCTCTTTGCTGATCTCATGAGCCTCGCTGTAGGATTTCTCTGAAGACTCCACCACCGCGGCTCGCTTTTCCCCTGTCGCCACCTCCGCCAGGTAACGATAGTAGTCGCCTTTCATCTTCAGGTAGAAGACTTTGCTCTCGTGTTGGGTCTCGCCGCAGTTCTTGATCAGGAAGTTGTCGAGGAGGTTGAGCACGTCTTGGCACACGGTCTCCAGCTCCTTCTCGATCTTCTCACGATAAGCGCGGACCATTTCAATTTTCTTCTCATTGCCGTCCGCTGAGGTCTTCTGCTCGATGCTGGAAATGACGCGCCAGGAGGAACGGCGTGCTCCCACTACGTTCTTGTAGGCCACCGAGAGCAGGTTCCTCTCCTCGTTGGACAGGGCTTCGTTCAGCTCTGTCACCTAAAGAGATGGAGAGAAGATAAAGAAGTTACTTTAAAGAGCACCTATTAGGGCTTCACGATGTTGGGAAAGTCTGACATTGCCGTATTTTGTTTTGCTGCAATATATATCGATATGAACTAATGATTTGAATAGCTCTATTTGGAAAGATTTCATTCATTTAGATCGACTGGGACGATCAAGTCTTACCGTACGTTCACACCGAAAGCGGCGAGAGCGTCAAAGTAGCCGGAAGTCATTCATTTTCAATGAGAGCCAGCGGCGATGCGCGGCGCGTCTTCGCCGGCGTGAGCGTCGAGGAGAGTTGAAATGAAGTCAACTTTATGGTAATGAGCTATGACGCGGTTCGGCGGCAAGCAATCAGAATGAAGACGTCCATCGCTTAATAGCAGTTCAGAGAACACAGACCTGTGAACTTTGGTTCCGACCACAGTTGTTCCCAAGGGTTTGATTATTGCGGTCGCCGGATTTCCAATTATTTGCAATTTTTTCCTACAGGAACATGCATTAAATAAGTTACTGGCGAGTTACTGATGTTCATTAATGTTATATAAATTCATCTTAAAAAAGTGGGAATCTCACGCGATGTGACAGTACAAAACAGTACTGCTGCTTCATAATATTTCAGACATAAGGACATATTGAATAAATAGAGCAAAGCCACACCACACGCAACTTGATCTTCCATTGTTGTATGAATTTGATAAGAAGTGCGCAACATTTTCACGCTAGAAACATGTTTTATGCAGGAATGTAACTGATATGCTGCAACGGCTCCTTTAAATATGAGATCAATGTAGCGAGTTTTGACGCTCTCGCCGCAGAAGCTGAAGGCAGAGAGCGTTATCGCCAGGGCGGCCAGAGCGACCTTGGACGCTCTCGCCGCTTTCGGTGTGAACGTACGGTTATTCTGTGCAGTGCATCTGCAGAAATTATAATAAATTTCAAGCAAAAATAAATAAATAAACAGTATTTTACATTTTTTGGGGGGATTCTAACAGTATTCAAGCACAGAAATGAAGCACAAAAATACAAAATAACACAGACATCATTGTATAAATCATTTTAAACAATAATAATATCTTTATCCTTTAATTTTTTAATTTTGCAATGTGATTATTACAGATACACACAGTTGCGATATCAATGCTCAAACGATATATTGTTCAGTCCTAGCACCTATAATGCAAAATCAACTACAAAAACAATTTGCATACTGACCTCCGGGAAAACTCCAGATCATAGATATATGTGTGTATGTGTAATTCTCTGGCTCTGGATGGCCACAGTCTTCCACTGCAGCTTGGTCCCGCATTCATTTCAAAGGAGCGCTACCCTGTACTAAAATGGCTTCTCTATTGACGCATTCCTTCTAATAGGCAACAACAGGGTCGGCGACATCTATAATATATATATCTCGAAACCAGCCGGCCCCCGCAGATTGGGCCAAATGCTTACCATTTACTATAATAATTATTATTATTACTATTATTATCATAATCATAATATTCACATCTTGCAAGAGGTAAAAAGCTGCCTGTATGTAAAAACAATACATATTAAAAAATAAATAAATAAAAATAAGAAACTGACGACCCACATTTAAAAAATAGTCCGGCCCTTCTGGCATTTGCCCAATCCGCCCCTGCTCCAGTTAACACTGTAGGCCTACCCGGAATGTGCACGCGCAGATTTTTAGCCCATCATTAATTCTGTTTATTTACTTGAGTAAATGTGTGTAAATCTATATTTATTCAGTTTTTAATTAATTTCAGTACTATTATTGACTAATATAAAAATGTTCATCTGATTTACGTACAATGCGGTTTGTACAGTAATATTTTCTGTCTTTTACTAGATATATTATATAACAAACTTGCTTTGTTTACCAAATAAAGTGAATCTAATTGGATTTGCATTTTAAACATTACATAAAAGTTAAAAAGCTATAATTTTTTATTTCATATATTAAGGTTTTAGTTATGATCCTCCCAAAATAATTCCACAGAAATCCGCAGACTTTTACCAAAATTCTCAGCAGAAATGGCAAAAAAACGTGCGCAGATGCCCTACTGATAAGCAATAAAATGTGCCATAATTTTATTTGGTAGAATGAATGTAATGTTCAGAAAAAGCGGAGTTTCTGGATTTTGATGATGTCTGCTTAAGCATTGCTGGTGTCACCGACTCGGTCCCAGTCATTCCCCTCGCTGGCCAGCAGAGGTCACCATCCTCGGACTATTAACCATTACGTCATCCACTTACACTGATAGCCTACACACCTGAAGCGCATTCACTTGATCACCCACGCTCACGCTTATAAGCAGCAAACACACTCACTCTTGGCGAAGTCTTGTTCTGCCCCGGCTAACACTACTGAGCATTTCTCTACACTGCCTGCTTTCCCGTTGCTTACCTTACCTTACCTTGCCTTGTTCCTCGTCCTGCCAGCCACCTGCTTTGTACCTCTGCCTGATTACCGACTTTGATCCAAGCCGCTTGCCTTGATCTCTAGCCTGAACACCGACCTTGATATTCGCTGCCTGCCTCAGACCCATGCCTGAACATTCAAACTGTGATTACCTGCCGACAACCCTGCAACGCAACACCATTGTGTTTGATGTGAGTTCGCACATGCATTACATCTGTGTGCTTGTCTTTATTAAACTGTGTTTAATAAATATACTGCAAATGAAACCCTCTGTGTAAGCACCTTCGTTACAGCTGGATCAACTAAAAGCACACCAATTCAAAATTTACAGCCTCAACCTTAAGCGACAGCTGTTTTATTCAGTATTGGGTCACTTGCAGTATAATCCCTTTGCTATTGCAAATGCTTTATTTTAATGCATGTAAAAAAAAGCTATTTTATGAAGTGAACGCAATGAGTTATTCAAAATAATTTTGCCAGAAAAAATTGGATTTTATCATATGCAAATTCAATATATTTTGTGTAATACAGCTTTTGTATGTTTGGTTGGTTATTAATGTATTTGTCATACTTGCATTTAGTTGCGTTTTTGCCCTAAGATGTTTACATTTGCATGGCAATTTTAGTTATAAAGCACTCTAATGCTGATAATAATTTGAAATGTGTTTTCATTTGATATAATTAATGCATCTACTTAATATTTAATAACAATTGTGAATAGCACTATACTAGTAGAATTGAATTGAACTCCGAGTCAAGTTCAGCTTTTTCTTATTGGCCAATTAAATTGGATTAGTCAAACAGTTTACGTAAATATCATTTAAAGGGTCACGAAACACCAAAACACATGTTTTGAGCTGTTGACAGTCGTATATGTGTCCCACACTGCTATAAACACTATTAGGACACCTATATTTCACTAAAAAGTGTAAATTGGTGGTTTTTGCGTTATTTCAAGCAAATTCGTACTTCCGGTTTGAAACGAATTTTTGAAGCTGCGTCACGGTCATGACATAATAGCCTGTATTCCAGCGTGCAGACTGAACGTCTGTGCCAGAGTGTGTCTTATTACGTCTTACAGTGTGATGCATTAATGCATGAGTAAGGCTTGGTTCAAACCAATCAGCGCGCTCTATTGTGCAACTTCATTAATATTTATTACTGTCACAGTGTTTAGACGACACTCACACCACGCTGTGTTGGCAAAAAAAGCGTAAAGTGTTGCTTTTATAGTTTGCTGCAGTTAAGTTTCGTTTTCATTTTCTCTTCTGTGAGAAATCATCTGGAGTCACGTGTGGATTAACAGTTTACGCGACGCTTGACAACAATAACAGAATAACTGCAGAGATTATGGCTGGTTCTCAATATGCGTCTTCAGCAGTCTTTGTGTTCTCCTGCAATGTCATCTTCAGCTGCCAAAGTTCAGTTCCAATGCTCAAGACTGCAAGAACAGAGGTAGCGTGAAACTTCCCGGATGTGTTCTTGATATCGAGGATGCACCGATCTCGCTATGGAAGTCCCAGAAGTCATTACGACTGGAGGTGGAAAGCGCAGCATTTTATTTAGATTTATTATTTAAGTTCAGAGATATCACTTATTTACCTTAGGAGTTTCCCTAAATGAAACGGTGATCAATAAAGGAATAAACACATTAAAGGTGTTTGTTTGCTGAAAATCGTATTGAAATCTGTTTTATTTATATTGTGCAGAGTATACAGGGTCCCCGCAGGTCCTTAAAAAGTCTTGAAATGTCTTAAATAAAATTTTCGATTTTTAAGGTCTAAAAATGTCTTGAATTCTGTAATTTTCCATAAGGAGGGCTTAAATTTCATGTCCGACTCGTCTTTTTTATTTATTGTTTTCAACCGCTATTTGACCAGCGCAACATTTGGGGGGAGCACTTTGTGGGTGCAACCTGCATCATTTCATAGGTGACATACGAGTAAGTGATTGAATGCGTTGCGTTGATACTTCGCCACCACGGCATTTTGCGAAATCGCAAGCATGGGCAAATGTTTGTTTGATACCAATTGGTTGGAGGACGAAAAGTATCGGGGGTGGCTAAAGAAAACAGCCAGTAATCATGAAGGGAGGTGTACTTTATCTAAAAAGACGATAAAACTGGGGACAATGGGCCGCAAAGCGCTCGATTCACACATGAAAGCAGAGAAGCACAAAAAGCATGTGTAGTCGCAGGCAAGTAGTTTGCCCATAAGTATGTTCTCATCGAGCACTTCGACCTCAGCCTTCCACAAGGCCGTCCACTTCAAGCAATGCCTTCAGCAGCTTTGCGAATATAGTTCCATTTAAAGGCTGATTTATACTTCTGCGTCAAACACCGGCGTATGCTACGGCGCTGACGCATAGCCCATCGCCGTGGCCGTCGCCGTCACTGACGTGCACCTCTCAAAAATTGTAACTACACGTTGCAACAACGCGTAGCGCAAACTCTGTGATTGGTCGGCTTGCTAGCGCCGGCGAGTCTGGGCGGGACCGAGAGCCGCGCGAATGGCGCGAGCGATTGTTTACAAGTGTGGAGTCCCGTGAAGGAGCTCCGGATGGAAAGTTTTGTTCTGTGTTTACCTCATGGTTAAAGTTGTTGCACGTCCGCCGGTTCCTGCATCAAAATGAGCAAGTTTGAGTCACTTGTACATCCAGGAAGTGTTCAGAATAGCAAAACAGAAGCGAAGAAACTCGACACAGAGGAACATTTACACCTCACTGCCCACTAGCGTTTCGGAAGTGTTAATGCAGACCAACGGAGACAGCGCGCAGAAGTATAAATGCACAGCCACGCACGTTGCCTGCGCCGTGAGTAGCGCCGGTCACTTGACGCAGAAGTATAAACCAGGCTTAAGGCCGAAATACTGTGGGTATTTCAAACCGTAAGCCGCCACCACTCGTACACCTCAAATAAGGATGTCCATCTAGTTTTTCAAGCAATGTTCCCTGACTCAGAGTCTGCGAGTAGGTTCACATGTGGAAGAGACAAAACAGTATGTTTAGCACGATGTGGTGTTGCCCCATACCTAAAGAAGAAACTCATTTCACGAGCAAACAAGGACGCTTTCATCATAATGTTCGATGAGTCCATGAACGCAGCAACGAAGACTTAGACTTGCACTTTTAACGTTGGTCAACTGACGAGACCGGTACCCTGTTGTTAGGGTTGTAAGGTCAATCAGCACTCGGCATAACAGTTTTTGCGTCCCTTTGACCTGTCTTGAGCGTGGCTCTGGTGAGTTGTGCCACGCTAATGCTTGACCACATCATTCTGTGTTGACACACTGAACATTTTCCTGTTTTTATTTTTTTTTTTTTTAGGTAAAGTCTTAAATGTTCATTTTGTGAAGTTTATGTATAAACAAACTTCGAGAGGATCACGTGCTTATGATTGCTAGCAGCTGACCCGCATTATCTAATTCATTATGATCCAATCAGATGACTCCTAAACTACTATAAATACCCTGGGGTTCATTCCATTGATTCGTTTTAAAGAGTCCCCCCTTCCACCCCTACTCCTCCTTCTTAGACGGGTGACACGGTGGCCCAGTGCGTAGCACTGTCGCCTCACAGCAAGAATGTCTCTAGTTCCTGGCTTTACCAAAACTAGCAGACATTTCTGTGTGGAGTTTGCACTTCTCCCCGTGCTCACGTGGGTTTCCCCCGGGTTCCCCGGTTTCCTCCCACCGCCTAAAAACATGCAATTAAGTCAATTGAACAATCCAAATTGTCAACATAGACACGCTTCTAGTTCGTAATTTAATTTTAAGAGCCTTCACTTGCTGCAGCAGGGGAGTTCTCGAGATCTACCTGACCTCAAACTCCCCTCCCGCCTTGCAACAGGGGGGAAGCCCTGGGCTCAAGGATCTCATGAGCTCAGGGCTCTCTCCCGGGACAGCATGCCAAACAAGCTTTATAATCAATCATCAGCTAAGTGTGAACTCTTGAAAGAGGACTTAAAAAGGTCTTAAAAGGTGCAGGTCTTAAAAAATGTGCAGATACCCTGGTATATTTACAATTTTTTAATGAAAAGTATATATTTTGAAAAGAAGAAAAAAACACTCAATCGCAGTATGAATGCTGTAATGTTTGAATAATTGACCATTTAAAACGCGTGAAGGTCACGTGACCATCAGGAAGAACACTTCATTTCTCAAAGGACGCGTTCTCTGCCCTCGTGGTCTCCTGACTTCGTTCTTCCAAGGATACCTGGCAAGACCGGTCTCCACAAGAACGCAAGTCCGTTCTCTTCGTTCTTGGAATTTAGAAACAGCCTATGTGATAAAGTGCTGAGCTGTGAACTGTAATTCACAATGTCCTTGTGTGAGTCATGGTGCCATTGGAGCAACCAGTTCAAGTAAGCTTCAGTGTGATGATTTGCCAAATGCCTATTTATGGACATGGCATCTTCATTGTTGGTTTTCAGCATGTGTAGGCTGGGAGCGCTGTAGTAAATCTATTCATAGACGACTGGCAGGGTTTCAGAACGCAAGATCCCTTTGCACCAACACTCCACTTGCTTTTGTTTAAAAACACATTTACTGTCATGTCATTTTTGTGGGTGACATAGTGAAAAGTGAGCCTACACATTCCTTCCAAAGATTTGGCCGAATGAAAGCAGCGCGGTGATGTTTTGATTTAACAGCCTGGCAGTGGGCGGATGAGCTGTACCTTCTGCCTCTCTCTTTAAAAAAATTAATAAAATATAGTGTACACCACCTGACAAAATCTTGACGCCTATCCAAGTTTTGGGAACAACAAATAACTTCTAGTTGATCATTTGGTATCAGAAGTGGCTTATATGAAAGGTAAAGGCCTCTAGATTAGGCTTAATTTACCACAATAAAATATGATCATGCTTTGAGTATTTATTATTTCATTAGGACAGTAAGCTAAAGTCTTGTTACTGAACTGAAATAATGTCCAGTATAGAATATAAAGTCCTGCTGCAGTGGAGACAGAATGAATATTGTGTGTGACTCCATCATGAGCTTGGAGGACTGCATCCATACATCTCTGCACTGACTCAAATCACTGATTAATAAAGTCATCTGGAATGAAGAAGAAAGCATTCCTGCAGGACTCCCAGAGCTCATCAAGACTCTTTGTGTTCATCTTCAACGCCTCCTCCTCCATCTTACTCAATAATGTTCATGTCTGGTGACTGGGCTGGCCAATCCTGGAGCAGCTTGACCTTCTCTGCTTTCAGCAGCTTTGATGTGGAGGCTGAAGTATGAGAAGGAGCGCTATCCTGCTGGAGAATTGTCCCTCTCCTGTGCTTTGTAATGTAACGGCCAGCACAAATGTCTTGATGCCTCAGGCTGTTGATGTTGATCATCCACTCTGCAGATCTCTCGCACACCCCCATACTGAATGTTACCCCAAACCATGATTTGTCCTTTAAAAACTTGACTGATTTCTGTGAGAATCTTGGCTCCATGCTGGTTCCAGTAGGTCTTCTGCAGTATTGGTGATAATTGGGATGCAGCTCCACTTCAATCTACCTTCTGACACTTTTCCAAATGATCAACTAGAAGTCAAGATATTATCTGTTGCTCTTATAACTGCGATCTACGACAAAACTTTTGTCAGGTAGTGTATTTTTTTAAATACTGTAAATACTGTACATATCTACAAAAGATTTGTTAGCCTTTTTGCTAAATTGGTGTAGAAATAGAGCCATTTTTTTGTGGCTGAATTTAGGTTACCTGGTGAAGTGATTGTGGAACCACTGGTGCTGTTGTATAAGGAATTGTAACCCTGTTTTGTAACAAAATGGCTTTTTAAAATATTTTTGTTTTATTTCGGCAAGAATAAAAGCAGTTTTTAATTTTTTGAATACCATTTTAAGGTCAACATTATTAGCCCCTTTAAGCTATGTATTTTTCCCAATAGTCTACAGAACAAACCATCATTATACAATAACTTGCCTAATTACCCTAACCTGCCTAGTTAACCTAATTAACCTAGTTAAGCCTTCAAATATCTCTTTAAGCTGTGTAGAAGTGTCAAATATTATTCACAGTCATCATGGCAAAGATAAATGAATCAGTTATTGGAGATGAGTTATTAAAACTATTATGATTAGAAATGTTCTGAAAAAAAAATCTCTCTGTTGAACAGAAATTGGGGAAAAAATAAACAAGCAGTGTAATAATTCAGGGGGGCTAATAATTCTGCCTTCAACTGTATGTATTGCCAAACCATTTGTGATGACTGACATTAAACGCGTGAAATTAAAATGAAAACAATTTTAGATGTTCGCTTTAAGGATATCTATAAGCTAGTGTGCTCCAAAACAGTGACACAATTTGCGTTCGGGAAGATATAAACCTGATATAAACTGCATCCTTGCAGTTTGTCACTTCCACCTAAATTGATCAATGTTTAGATTTTACGTCACCTCATCCTTCAGATCAAATCTTCTGACCAATCAAATGCTCTCTAGTTTCTGACATGCCCCTTCTCATGTGTTTTTCATTTGAGTGACTTGAGCTTAACCCTTTTTACTGGCAGATCTCTGATAAAAGCAAAACGCTATTGGCTGTTTTTTTAAGGGGAGGAGCTACAGTATGTCCCACCCTCTCCACATTACATCCAACACCAAATAAAATCAAGTGGTGCTCGCTGCAGAGCCATTTGAGGAGAGCTGAGCTCCAGCGAGGGGGAGCTTAAGCTTGAGCTCCACCTTTTTTGCACTTCTTCTACGAGTGACGTCACTGGGGGTTGGGGTTAGGGGTGGGGTTGGTGTACGCATTAAAACAGCTTACAGGAGGAGGAGCGACAGCTCATGCTCCCCCTCGCTGAAGCTCAGCTCTCCTCAAATGGCTCTGCAGCGAGCACCCTCTCAATAAAATGCACATTTCCAAGCACTTCATGGGACCTTTAAACAAAACATGAAAATGACACTTATAATGAAGGTAAAATAATAATTGTATAGTATATTTAACAAGCAACAGTCTCTCTCTATACCTCTCACGCGCTCTGTATCTCTCTCTCTCTCTCTCAGACACAAATTCCTGTATTCTTTGGAGAAGA
>NC_141025.1:3942500-4030000 GCF_052040795.2 Danio rerio | reverse complement strand
AAGTTATTTGAATAAGCAAGACCGGCTTTTGCAATGTAATCACAGCACTGAGCATTTTCCCAGATTACCTCAGAAGCAGGCCCGGATTGGCTAATCGGGAGGACCGGGGGAATTCCCGGTGGGCCGGTGCGTTTTTTGGCCGCGAGGGCCGGTGTCCCTAGCTCCAGAATCTGTTGCTCTCAGCAGTCACACTTTTTAAATTAATTTATTTACTTACTTGACTACAGTCTTCTTATTCATTATTTACCGCAGCTCTGCTCTTTTTATATATAACCAGCCTACAGGTTAATGATGATATTAGTCAGATGAGTCAGTCCTTCATATACAACTGTTGTGGTCCAGTGGTCAGCACGTTAGATTATGACGCCGCCGACCCGGGTTTGATTTTTGTCTGAGTATGTTTTTTTTTTTATTATAGTTTTATTGCTAAGACATATAATACTGTTAGGGTTTTTGAACATTTAAAGTTCTAAAGCAGCTGTTTTCTCAAAAAAAAAAAAAAAAAAAAAAAAACGTGAATTGGAAATGACCTTATTTTAATATAGTCAGTCGTGAACTGAGGTGGGCCGGTCTAAGGCTTGAAACTCCAGGGCTGAAAAAGAGTCCCACTCCGGCCCTGCTCAGAAGAACGAGCTCAGTTGGAAGGCTTAGAGAACTCTGAGGTCAACATATTTATGCCAGTCTCTCAGATGAAATTGCTTAAAACTCTTTAATATTTAAGAGAAACTAGTTATAGTTTGCAAAAGCAATGATTGATCCACCCGAGACCCACCCATAAGTAAATTTGCAGCCTATTTTTTGACCTGACCCATGTATCAGCGGCAGCAGCTGTGGATATAACTAATCAATTATGTGCTCCTATTATGTGCACCCATGTGACAGAACTCATCGTGAAGATCGGGAAAAAATTGAACATGCTAGACCAGGGGTGTCAAACTCAATTCCTGGAGGGCCGAAGCCCTGCACAGTTTAGTTCCAACCCTGCTCCAACACACTTACCTGTAGGTTTCAAACAAGCCTGAAGGACTCAATTACAGTAGTTTGATCGGGTGTGTTTAATTAGGGTTGGAACTAAACTGTGCAGAGCTGCAACCTTTTTGGAACTGAGTTTGACACCTGTGTGCTAGACCTTCCGCGATGGTGTCGTGAGGCATTGCAGGCATGGTTTCGTTTGTCGTGAACTATGCCACATTACACAAGAAGAAATGATCACATCTTGTGTCACGATGCCCATTTGTCGTTTACGACTCCCCACGACACCCTACATCAAGGTAATCGTGCCGAAATCGAAAAATGTGTGATCTGACCAGGGCTTAACAGTTTTAAAGACATTTTAATGACAGATTCATTCAGCAAATAATTAAAATAATATGTTTAAGTGAAATATTAATTTAGCTGATTTGTTCACTGAATCATTCAGCAGCTCCACATTATAATAATAATAAACAAAATATTTAATTTAAATAATGCCTCAGTATTTTAATAATATTGCATGAAATGGAAAAAAGTGAACATTCATATTGGTTGTGTATACCTGCCACCTGTACTGTCACCGAGTAAGGTAATGAGAGAAAGATAACTCATATTGTGAATGTTTAGCATCATAATAAAGCAATCATGTGCTGTATTTGACTGACAAGGCATTATTGTTAGCCACTGTAGTGCTGTAGTGTTATCATGAGCACAAAGAGGCTCTTTATTGTCCTCATCAACCTCTTTTAACGCAGCTCATAACCCAACATTTATTCTTCACTGTAACACATTACCATTATGTACTGTGGCTGCGTCTGAAATCATCCTACTACTCCAGTATGTACTGCATTTGAGCTTGAATTTACTAAACGATATTAGAAAAGTATGTTAGTACGTGTAATGTGGATGAACTGCATTAATCATGAATTCTCTCGCAGTGCATTATGGGATAGTGTTGCATCCATTGGATGCACACTTCAGAATCTCGCCTGAAGTAGTAGGTCAAGTACTTCTCACATACTGTTTTACCAAAACTATAAATTTAGACGCACTACTCGGCTAGCATACTGTTTTTAACGTACTATATGAAAGTATGCAATTTCCGACAGCTTTAGAGTCGCTCTGAAAATGTATATTTATCTTCTTTTATTCCAGCGGAAACAAATACTAATATTGACTATATTGAAACCAATATCTACGATCTACTGTATCTATCTAATTGTCTATATATCCTTATTTATTTATTTTTTTACTGCTGAGGTAAATATTAGTAGCCCCTTAAGATATTTTTTTTTTGGCTACAGTACAAAACAACGGTTGTCTTATGAATTCCCCAGTTATCACCACTTACCCAGTTAACCTAATTAACCTAGTTAAGCCTTTAAAGGGCCATGACACCCCCCACTTTCGGTTAAAGTCTACTTCAGAATTTTTTCAAAAGATGCATGATTAAAGGGCGTGGAGCTCCGCCAGCATCGGGCAGGAGTGGGCGTGGCCAGCAGGAGAGAAGGGGAGCGAATAACTGTTGTAGTCAGTTAGCTCACTAAATGAGACACAAACCGTGAGGAGACGCATGAGTTTATAGTTCACAAAGTTAAAATGCAAAGAAATGAACAGTGATTTAGTGCCCTGCTACATTTGTTATTCGTCATTTCATATACACATAACCACAATTTATATCATTATAAAGATAAGTGTGTTCATGTAAACACTATAAATGAGAATTCTCCCTCAATCCCCGTATCCAGCACACTCAGTGCAGCAGGCCTCATGACCTGTCTATTTTAACCATTAGCCCTGCTGGTAATCTGGAGGATTTAGGCAAACACAGCAGCACTGTGATGTGTCTGAACGTGAACGAACTCCTGATAAAAGACAGCGTCCACCATTCTCTAATTCTCGTGCTGCTCTCCCGACAAAAATGCTTGCAGCACACACACAGCTTTGCTGTATGATTAAACATGCAACAAACCCCGTGGATCATGGAAACAAACGCATATGAGCCTTCATGAACGGCTAGATACTGTGGCGTGTCTCACAGCTCAGGCTTGTCTCTGGCAGGTCTCATGAATAATTAAGCAGCCGGCTCTTCTCATAGGATAAGAAAACTCTGATATGAATAATAATGAGAAACCGACGCGTCATCATTGCACTTGCAGTTCTGCGCTACGTCGCCGATTTTGATCCTGCCCCAAAAATAATTTTAAACCCGGAAGTTGAAATTAGCTGACAAAAGCTCAACATTAACCAGTTTTCCCCACAATTAAAGCTGACAGGTGCTAACATTGTCTTAACTGATGCTCAACACACACACATCTGTTAATATAAAAAATGTCTCCAGTGTGTCCTGAACATTTAAATGTCACTTTAAGATGAATACTGGTAGTATAATTACCAAAGTAACTAGTACAATATTATGTTCCATCATCATGCAAAAGACAATAAATGACAAAAGAAATTAGCTACTAAAACTATTGTGTTTAAACATGCTCTCTGTTAAACAGCACTTGGGCTAATGCTTTTGTCTTTAACTGTACATGATTATTTTTATATACTATTATATGGTTCACAGGTACAAACCTGAGATCGATAGACAGCTTTTGGATAATGCAAATGCATCAAACCCCAAAGGTGCTAATTTGAAAGAACCAAAAGACAGACTGAAATCATTAAAGATGAGCGTCAGAGATGCATTTGATGTCATGCTGAAACATGAAAGCACAGTCCATTGCAAGCTGCAGTACATATGGCGAATGTTAAAATGCACATACAGTTGAAGTCAGAATTATTAGCCCCCCTTTGAATTATTTTTTCTTTTTTTAAATATTTCCCAAATGATGTTTAACAGATGATTTTCACAGTATGTCTGATAATATTTTTTCTTCAGTAGAAAGTCTTATTTGTTTTATTTCGGCTAGAATAAATGGAGTTTTTAATTTTTTAAACACCATTTTAAGGTCAGAACAAATCACCATTATACAATAACTTGCCTATTTATCCTAACCTGCCTATTTAACCTAATTAACCTAGTCAAGCCTTTTAATGTCACTTTAAGCTGAATATGAGTGTCTTAAAAATATAATTTACTGTCATCTAGGGTTGTAACAATATACCGGTATGACGGTCTACCACGATTTGAACGTGCACGATTATCATACCATGAACAATTGCATATCTACGGTTTTAACCCTTAAAGACCAAGACAGCCGCCCGCGGCTAAAAATAAGTATTGCTCTTAAATGTTTAATAACTTTTGATCCGCTGATCCGATTCATACAATTCAAAGATTGGCATAAAGAAGAGAATCTCAGCTTTCCAGTGCTGTATCACATAACATTCGACTTTTAGAGGCTCCGGAATCAGTGCGGTTACGTCATCAAAATTTGACAACGCTGATTTGACAAAGAAACGCTCGTCATTGTGTCTTCGGACAAACCAGACATGATACATTGATGCATTGTCCCTCCTCCATGCCCAGATTGGTTCAAACTCGCTATATCACAACCAATAAGCATAGGTTTCGCTTTTGTTTGTGGATCAACAGTGAGCTTTTTAAACAACACGGAATGAGAGATAGGCATACATTTATGCGTGGCTAAATAAAACGCAAAAAAAAGTTTTGCATGAAATAATTCTCATACTAAGTACTTTTGCATGCACAGCAGCACAGAAACATGACAAAACAGTGACACAGCAAAGACAAACTGCTGCTCTTGCTGTTTTCAAAAGACACAAATGAAGGTGCAGCTGTTTGTCTGAATTGCAGACAACCATATCCGAATCCATATCCACAGACAACCATATCCATGCTGGCACATAAAACCCAAGGATGTTCCATATTGAATCTAGTTTCGTTATGTAACTATTTATAGTATAGTCTAAATATTTATATCTATTTTTTTACTGAGGATTTGCACCATGTTTATTTGGACTTTATTTGGACTTTGACACATTATTTATTATTTTCTTATTTTTTTATTTGTTCATTGTAAGTGGTGTTGTTTATAGTAACTGAAAATATATTATTTGGAAAAAGTCAAATTTGCTTCACTGTTCTATTATTTTGTAACATTTTTTTTCTGTTTAGTTCATTTCCAGACCTTTTGGGCAAATACATTGTCAGTAAATAAATGCATTTTTTTCCCCCATAGAAAAACCTTTGTTCAGTCAGAAAGCGTGTTCTTATTCATTTTAGGGTCTTTGCTATGAGAATTGCTATTTAATACCGTATACCGCGAAACCGTTAAACCGTGGTATTGTTTTAGACGATTATCATACCGTAAAAAATTCATACCGTTACAACCCTACTGTCATCACAGCAAAGATAAAATAAATCAGTTATTAGAAATGAGTTATTAAAACTGTTATGTTTACAAATGGGTTGGAAAAAAAGTTTTTCTCTGTAAAACAGAAATTGGGGGGAAATAAACAGGATGGCTAATAATTCAGGGCGGCTAATAATTATGACTGCAACTGTATATGAAGTACACCTCATAAAAAAAAATAAAGAACAAAAGAATTTCATTGTGAAATTGGAGCAGGGACCAGTAAATGAATGGAAGGATGTGTGGAGGATGGGATGATGGGGATGCTGCAAGGGTGGAAGAAGGGGATTCTTTGCTTAAAGAAGCTCATTGTTGTTATATAACCGTAGAGAGATTGCAGAAGTTTTTTTTATGTTTTTGCAGCTGCTGCAGGCTTCTAAAAATAAAATGCATAAAAGCTTTATGACCGTACTGTTATGAAAAAAACATGAGGTGCTGTCTTAAAGCCACTTCTATGGTAATGCTCGATGAAAGGGAGCGGATGGAGAAGGATGTGGGTTGAAAAATGCACATGTATGATGGGCAATATCAAACTTTAGCAATTACAAAAAGCTTTGCCTTTGAATTTCTTTTTTTTAATTTTTTTGCAAATGCCCTTTTTTCATTTTTTAGACATAATGCATTGTTAATTATTTTCTCTATCCTCTATTTCCACCTGCATGGGGATACTCATCCCGAGGTCCTCAGATTATGCGGAGTCATTGATTGGATCCAAGACCAGCAACGAGATGATCCCAAGGTTTCCATATCCGCGACCAGGCCGTATCCTGAGCTGCTGCTGCGCTGGTGGTCAGGGGGGAGTGGTAATCAGTAGTGATTCAGTAATGATTTTAAATCACACTGAACTGAGCTGAACTGAACTTAAACACTAAAAACTGAACTACACTGATCCAGTTACTATGACCATTTATGTGAAGCTGCTTTGACACAATCTACATTGTAAAAGCGCTATACAAATAAAGCTGAATTGAATTGAATTGTGATATGTAACACTACAGACTCTACACTCACCGGCCATTTTATTAGGTACACCAGTAGTACTGGTTTGGACCCCTTTTTGCCTTTAGAACTGCCTTAATCCTTAATGGTATAGATTCAGCAAGGTACTGCATTATTTATTACCATGTCATTATAGCCTGTGTGAATTGTAGCCTCAGTTTTCTGTTCTTAGCTGACAGGAGCGGCACCCGGTGTGGTCTTCTGCTGCTGTAGCCCATCAGCCTCAAGGTTGGACGTGTTGTGTGTTCAGAGATACTCTCCTGCAGAGCTCGGTTGTAACGAGTGCTTATTTGAGTTACTGTTGCCTTTCTATCAGCTGGAACCAGTCTGGCCATTCTCCTCTGACCTCTGGCATCAAAAAGGCATTTGCGCCCACAGAACTGCACTGTATATTTCCTCTTTTTCAGACCATTCTCTGTAAACCCCAGAGATGGTTGTGCGTGAAAATCCCAGTAGACAAGCAGTTTCGTAAATACTCAGACCTGCCCGTCTGGCACCAACAACAATGCCACGTTCAAAGTCACTTAAATGAGGGGGGTGTTATATTAACAAATAGAGATTCAAATAATTATGAAACAGGGCTCGAAATTAACCTTTTTTTAGGCGCAATATAGTCGCATCCACCAGTTATAAGCACCGTTACTACAAATTTTATACAAAGATATTTATTGAGATTTATTGAAATCAACACTAATCAAACTAACAAGCAAACAAAAATATATGCTTGTGTGAGGAAAATGTATCAACGAAATCCCGTTATCGCAAGAAAATACATTTTTATAACAAAACTGAGTGAGCAAAAGATACACGGAGCGCTCACCGGCCCTGCACGCATTGCTTAACATGAATGAATCTGTTAACGCTATAACTGTGCTGATCTCACGGGTGCTGTCTGATATTGCACTGATGCTTTTGACATATACTCTACCTTATTATATGCATACGTCATGTTAATAGCAATACCAGTCTTTTCATGAGTAGCAATATTAGTTTACTCAGTGTAAGCCCGTTTGCGATTGGTGTATGTGGTGTTAAATTTGACATATAGCTGCCACTTGCAAGGCGGACAGCATCTGGCGATTATATGAAGGATTAAACAGAAGCTCTCGTGCTAGATGTGGCAAACAGTTACCTGAAAATCCCATCTCACAGACTTTTCATAGCAGACTTGAAGCAAATGGAAGTCTTTTATCCACTCTTGGAAAAGTGTAGATGGTGGATTAACATTCAGCACATGATCACTACTAAGATGTGTCATTATTTATAACTGTAGGTGGTTTCTAAAACAAAATCTGTCAGTGTTATCTTCATTCTCATCTTCTGCGCTTTACAGTTTCGCGGTAGTAGCTCCTGTCATCCCAAGCCAGAAAGCATTGACTGAGTGATTGACAGCTGATATTAACCAATTCATTCGTGTTCAGTTCTAGAGCAGTGGGCCAATAAGAAGAGCGCGAAGGCCGGGCAAGCATTACGGACTTGGCTTTGTTTACTGCAGCAAGTTGACATGACAACTGCTCTAAACTATTCCTGAGCACTGCGCTTCGCGTTTCAAGTGCAGGGATGCATTCTGCGTGAATGACTCCCGAATCCGCACATGTGGTGAACATTTTGCAGTAAAACTGGTCACACACAACAACTTTATGCACTCGCACACATGCACCCAAATATATTTTGAGGGCGCATAGAAAAAATTTCTGCCGCATATGCAACCAAAATGGTCGCAATTTCAAGCCCTGTGATATACACTAGCATAGTGTGACAATCATTTCAAGGTCTGAAATGAAATCAAATAAATGTATAGTGGAAAGCAATGCAAAACAATGCTTTGGGTACTTAGTTTTGTTGTCTTGTTTTTACTCTAATAATCTGAAAATCCTTAAATCACGAAACATTTTCTAGACAAATAAAGAATATTGTCTTGTTTTCAGAAATAATATGTCAAAATTAAGTGATTAACATGGGTGTGACAAGCTTGTGGCATCATATTCAAAAAGACTTGAGGCTGTAATTGCTGCCAAAGGTGCATCAAGAAAGTATTGAGCAAAGGCTGTGAATACTGATCTACATGTGATTTTACAGGTTTTTTATTTTTAATAAATTTGCAACAATTTCATTGTCATTATGGGGAATTGTGTGTAGAATGTTGAGAAAATAAATCAATTTAATCCATTTTGCAATAAGACTGTAACATAAACAAATGTGGAAAAAGTTTAGCGCTATGAATACTTTCCGGATGCACTGCATGTTAATTTCCAGCACAAGCCTCAATATTTAAGCTTAAGACTTTTCTTAAGAACTTTTCCGGGGCCGGGTCACAGGGGCAGCAGACTGAGAAAAGAACCCCAGACTTCCCTCTCCCCAGACACTTCCTCCAGCTCCTCCGGGGGGATCCCAAGGCGTTCCCTGGCCAGCCGAGAGACATAGTCCCTCCAGCGTGTCCTGGGTCTTCCCCGAGGCCTCCTCCCGGTGGGACATGCCTAGAACACCTCCCTAGGTAGGCATCCAGGAGGCATCTGAAACAGATGTGAGCCACCTCAGCTGACTTCTCTCAATGTGGAGGAGCAGCAGCTCAACTCCAAGCTCCTCCCAGGTGTCAGAGCTCCTCACTCTATTCATAAGAGTGCGCCCTGCCACCCTTGGAAGGAAACTCATTTTGGCCGCTTGTATCCGAGATCTTGTCCTTTCGGTCATGACCCAAAGCTCATGGCCATAGGTGAGAGTAGGAACGTAGAGTGACCGGTAAATCGAGAGCTTTGCCTTTCGGCTTAACTCCTTCTTCACCATATGAATAATTTATCGATGCATTTTAACGGTTAGCAAGAGTTTTGGCAATGCTTTGTCATTATTGAAGCAAGCTGTACTAAAAGTATTTCATACAGGACTTCAAGCTGAATTTGTGCATCTTCAAAAATAACTTTAACACACACTACCTCCATGAAAGCAGAACGATGTTTCTTTCTGCTGAATAAATGTATTTGGTCTCAGCCATGGTTAATTCAAGAGTTCAAAGCCATTACAGACAGATTGGGCACAACAGTGTCAGAACAAATGTACTATAATTAAACAACTGAGTGTAAAACAGCAACAAACGAATAAAATACTCATGCATGCACACAAGCCTCAACTAAAACACCTGATGTGTAGCTAAATGGACCCTCTTATGATGTAAAAACAGCAAGCAATCAAGGATAAATAGTTACAGTAGTAGTCTAGTAGCTGTGGTAATGGTTAGAAGCATTAATGAAAGGTGTCATATTGTGTGTTTTGCATTCATTAAACATGCATCCTTATTTACACCTGGTGTGAAGATGTTCTTAATTTGATTGCAAATGCACAACACTACTGTAAATACTAGGGATGCCACGGTTCTCAATATAATATTGAACTGTACAGTACGACCTCCATGGTTCAATACGCGCATGTGAATTGCGGTTTTCTCGGTTTTGCATTTAAATAATTTGTGCGTTTTATATCTCCCCGAATTGACTGTTTGTCCCTCTAAATCCATGAGCTGAGATGAGGAAACTCCTCCCGGCGAGTAAATATCCAATCACTGTGCTCTAAAGTTAGGGGGCGCTTGACCATCATTCCACACTTTAACATGGCGAGCGGCGGTGAAGTGAGGCTGAGGCAACAGTACGAGAAAGCGCCGGCGTCTTTCAAATCTGCGGTGTGAGGACATATCGGTTTTGCCGGTAAGCATAATGCCAATAAAAGAAAAAACGGTTTAACAATGAACTTAAAGGGGTTAATAATTTTGTCCTTAAAATGGCTTTAAAAAAATTAAAAACTGCTTTTATTCTAGCTAAAATAAAACAAATAAGACTTTCTCCAGAAGAAAAAAAATATTATCAGACATACTGTGAAAATTTCCTTGCTCTGTTAAACATCATTTGGAAAATATATAAAAAAATAAATATAAAAAAATCACATACACACACACAAGAATAATCGTCATTATTAATCGTGATTAACATTTTGAGCAAATTAATCGTGATTATCATTTTTTCTGTTATCTTGCAGCCCTAATTATATCCGTATATTTTAGGTATAACAGAATCTTTTTGTAGTTTAAAATCCTTGACTTTTCCAAACCACAGTAAATCTTGAAACTGGTGATTGTCCCATGCCTAGTGAGCACATATTGGCTCGTTTCCACTGACTGGTACAGTACGGTACGGTTCAAGTCGGTATGGGCAGGCCCTTGCAGAGACCGTCCAAAGGGCATGTGCAGGATAAATTTTACGTACTCAAGATCAGTGTTGTCGTGCGCCTACTGAAGTGCGGGACGGAGGGTGTGTCGCGTCGCGGGGGCACTTTTGATCATTTTGGAAGGGCACTTTCTATCCAAGACTAAAAAGGGCATGTGCACTGCACAAATTGAGCCCTATGTGTGCACGTGTCTGGGTATGGGTCACCTTTATCAGGCTTGCGTTTACACTACCAAGGGTATCCTTTTAGAGGGCGTGGTGTATGACAAAGTTTTAGTCTACAGTAAAGATGTACGGGTCGCTCACATATAATATGAGAAGCACTTCTCACAAAACAGATGCTTTACACACACAAATACTTCTGTATTAATGTTTATTACTAACTTTTCTATGAACAGGATTTAATGACTGCAGATCAATGACAGTGCGAAATAGCCTACTGTAACATCTGTAATTATATTAAATAAATATGTAAATGCAACATAAATGAACACATACAGACCCTTACAGTCTCCGATATATTATTGATTACAGAAAAACTACACACAGCATACATTTAGTCCTCATTTGAGTTCAAAAACACACGCAATATAGCCCACAGTCAGCGCAAACCTCTCATCTGTGTCTGTAATCTTCAGCAGCACATGTAAGCTCTTTAGAGAGTCATTTTGTCATTCTCAGTTCATAATAGTCCAAAAGTTGAAGATAAACATGGCAGTTTGTTCATGATTCAGATTGCTAAAACAATTTTCATCCTGAGTTTTGTCGGGCTTCTCCTTTTTTCCGCGCTTCACTCTTGTGCTTGTCCTTTTCTTTTTGAATGGATCAGATGACGGAGACACCTCAATCAAGCACACGTTATCATCATCAGCTCAAGAAGTTCGTTATATCAAATATTGATGCGATTGCGAGCTCCCGGAAGAAAGCGAATACCGCTCGCACTTTTAGACGGCCTTGTAAAGCAACAACAGCACACGGCAGATTTTTCTTCTTGGCTTTGTGTCTGTTCATCAAGACGACGACAATGTGTGTTTGAGCTTGGGTCATCCATGGCTCGTTATTATATGCATATAGTATTTCCACGTAATGTCTCGGCTGTGTATTAGACAACCCAGGCTCATTGTGGAAAAATAGTCCAGTGGACGTTTTTGGAGACAGCAGAATACGTCCCGGCGGGTACGTACGGCTGCAGTTTTTGTTTTCGCGAATCCGCGAGAGGCCGCTGATGCGCGCTTTTTCGCACCTCAGACGCCTCTCGCAAGTGCGTTCGCGCCCGCGATGTTCTCGCGTGAACCCGCCGGAGGCCCCTGTCTGACTGACCAGATGATTGACTGCGCGACCGACCCACCCTCCTCCTTCCCCGAACCCAACCAATTTTACCGATCGACCCGCCTGCCCGCTCGCTTCCCTAAACCCGAGCGACAGTTTACAAAAGCCGTCCAAAAAAATAAAAGCCCCGATTTATTTTTTTTGTTTCTACCGCGTTTTCAGGTTCTTACCCTGTCACGAAACTCGTTCACTTAATTTTTGGGATTTAACTACTATATCCTAATTTCTGTTTTCGTCTTACCTGATTGCTGGAACTGCTCTTCCACGTACTCGAAACCGGTCGCCGTGGTCGACTCCTTTCCGCATCTCGAGCCTGCCAACGTTACATGGTGAGCTGAGTGGATAAACGGGTTTCAGCGGGGAAGCCCTCCGCAAGGAGGTAAGGCAAGCGCGAAAGGGAACGGCGTCACACCGCCCCGCAGCGTTCGCTTGAAAAAATTTAATGCGGCCGTAACGCTCCAGAAACGTCCGCGGAGCTACGTTTTGGGTTGGTATTAGAACATGGCGGATCCTTTGTTTTCATTCTGTCTAGCTCCACAAGCTCGTGACGTATCTCTGTAACCAATCAGCGTTTAGCTGCACGTGTAGCTCCACTTATTGGTGCCCAGTCTCATTTTTGGTACCCTTTTGAAAGGGTGCCGAAAAAGTGGTACAGACGGTTTGGTTCGGTGCGCTTTTTGACAGTGTAAACGGCCATGAAAGCGTACCAAACCGAACCGTACCACTTAGTGGAAACAGGCCATAAGTCTTGTTTGAGCCTGTTTAAGTCCCAATGAGCCTGTTTTGCTTAATACCAGGTGGAAATGCATCTTTGGCTCACTTGTACCCACTGAAAATGATTGTTAACACCAAGTGGAAAGAGGGTCTCGGTCTTATCATTAGGATTTCTGACTTTATATTCCAGTTTCTAAGGGCGTAGGCTGCCAACATGCAAAGACGAGGGCTTCATCTCATAGTGAGAAGACAAGACTAAACACATACACACACACCCCTGAGCTGCATTGGGACCGTACAGCTAGCAGAGCTTTCCGGTCAGCTGAGGAGTAAATCAATACATGCACAAATCAATCCAGTGTGTCTCTAAAAGAGACGATGCAGAGCAAGTTGAATCCTTTCGCTTGAACAAGCACACTGAATGATGACCCAAACGTTTAAATCGCAGGATATACGTTTAATCATCCTAATATATTGTATATAGTGCCCTACAACCCTACATATGTTTAAATTCACCCAGCATGGACCCGTGGGTACATGCCATTAAGGGCCAGACAGAATTATTTATTAGCACAGACCACATAAAAGCAAACAGTTTAGAAAGATGATGGAGATCCGGCACAGCTAATCACTGTATAATATTCGAAATGCACAACAGAGGAACCAATTTGTCAAGCTCATCATCTCCGAATGACTATTGTTTAGTAGAAACCATTATATAAAACACTCTAATGGGAGGCTGGTGCATCAGAAGCTCAGTGCAATACACCTTATCATTTCCCATCAGTAAGTACTCATCTACCCTAAGCAGATGGCAAGAGATAGCGCAATTAGACAATGACGGAGCGTTTTTCAATAATGGAGAGCATCCAGCCTTAGTGAGTACAGTAGCATAATGGAACGATGCACTTTGCTTTTCTCTGAAGGGAGTTCATCATGCCAAACCAACACTTGATGTGCAGCGATTTGCAAAGCAATAGCCGAAGCCCTCAATGTTACAAAATTACTCCAATATGTTGTTTCAGCATTGTTTTAGAAGTTCTGATAACAACACTGTAAAAAATGCAGGGTTCCACACAATCCATTCATGTTGTCTCAACACAAATTGATTAGGTTAAAGGTGCAGCAGGTGATTGTCTTGCTGGTTGAAAGTGTCTTCACATTCCAATAGTACTGATTAAAGTAAATGATCTAAATGTATTTACAATTGAAACCAGAGGTTTACATACACTGCATAAAAAGGCACCAAACCATTTAAAAATAAGTCAGATGTTAATGTGACTGAACTTTTTCTCTTTTTGGTAAGTCAGGATTATTAAATTTGTTTCTGTTCTGCTTTAGAATAAGGAGGGAGATATTTGTTGAGAAATTGTTATAACATTTCTTGAAAGTCAGGTTTTCTCACAATAAGATTATTCCACCTCTGAAAAAGCTCAGATGATGATGTCAAGGTTTTGGAAGTTTCTGATTGGCTAAATGGCAACATTTGACTTAATCGGAGGCACAACTGTAGAATAGTAGGGGTGTAACGATACACTCAGCTCACGATATGATGTGTATCACGATATAATGTTCACGATTCGATATGTATCACGATATTTGGAATAAAAATTGAAAATTTTACTGAAATGCAAATTTTACCAAGTAAACTATTTTTTATGTATTTCTTTTGTTTCAACTTGTTAAACTGAACCTTCTTTTAGAAAATATATTAAACAGGCCTGTCTCTGGAAAATAAAACAATTTAAAAACTTCTTAAAAAATATTATTGAAATGACAGAGACAAAATTAAGGAACAATTTAAGTAAGAGCTTAAGGCTTTGCTTGGTCGCTTGCGTTTTTTGTGTGTGCAAAATAAATCCACATTTTCAGGTAATCAGCAGTTCTATAAAATAATCCTGAACTGATGTGTATCTGTCTGAGAGGTTTTTATGGATGGCTGTCTTCATGTTGGGCATGATGAGTGACAGGGTGGCCGTCTTTTCATTACACAGGACAGTCGTGGCTCTTTTCAGCAGTTTAGGCAGGTTTACTATTTCTTCGGCGTCGCTGATCTCGGCGCTATCAAGTGTATCATGTTGACGTGCATTTTTGTGTACCTCTGTACTCAAAAGGGTTCATGCTCGTCGTATTCATAACTCTAAAATGCGATATGATTGTTTAAATAATGTGTACGTTTTCGGTTTCCATTTCCACTGCTGTTCATACTTCCCACGCGGCTCCTGAACGATCACTCTGTTCCACAAACTGAATGTTGTTTACTACTTTATTAGTCACAACCTGCAGGTTCTGTTTACTGAAGCAGACGCGCGTATGGCAAGCCGTTTTAGCATTTAAACCTTTGTTCTGACTATCCATAAATATATTTAATTCATATTTAATTAAATTCCTTTAGAGATATCTCTAATTATATTTTGACTAGTCGAATTATAATTATGACTAGTCAAAATATAATTAGAGATATCTCTAAATATATTTATAGATAGTCAGATCAAAGGTTTAAATGCTAAAACGGCTTGCCATACGCGCGCGTCTATCATAGTCCGCCCTCTGTAGTAACAGCTCACGGTCAGCTCACGTCATGTGTGATTTTGCGGCCGCCAATACATCATTATATGAAGACAGAATGATATTTTATGGTGAATTGTACCTTATAAATACAGTATGTGACTCTTTCAACACCATTAGGAGGTATCCATGTCGCTGTGCAAAGTATGTAAATCACTGTGAAGACTTTAAAACTTAGGATGTTTGACCCAGTATGCGTGTCAAAAAGCGGACGAGTCTAAAGCAATGACTGTACAACCGAAATGTTGCCAGACGTCTGATTTTGAGAGGATGGGCCATCCTCTATTTCAGCTCCACTCATCTTGGTCTGCTAACATTACTGCTGCTGCAATCTGAACTCACGTGCGACAGCAGGTGGAACGTAGCTCACGTGCAAACAGCTCAACTAATAAGAGAAAACGGACGCCATATCGTAATCAAATCGTCATCACGCCACGATGCATATCGAGACATTTTTGCATCGCAATAAATCGTACAACGATAAATCGTTACACCCCTATAGAATAGTATTGAAGGTAAACCTCAAACACACTGCTTCCTTGTGTGACAACATGGGAAAATCAACAAGCCAGAATCAACATTAAAGCCAGATTACAATTAGGTAAATGACACTGGGAAAAAGACTCATTTCTGGAGACATGTGCTGTGATCTGATGGAGCTAAGATTGAACTGTTTGGCAATAATGAGCAGTGTTACACTTGGAGGACAAAGGGGAAAGTGCACAAGCCTTGGAACACCATCCCAACTGTGAAGTATGGGGGCGGCAGCATCATGATGTGGGGCTGTTTTGCTGCAGGAGGGACTGATCCACTTCACAGCATAGATGGCATCATGCAGAAAGAGCATTGTGTAGAAATACTGAAGCAACATCTCAAGACATCAGCCAGGAAATTAAAACTTGGCCACAAATGGGTCTTCCAAACAGACCATGACCCTAAGCACACTGCCAAATGAGTTCAAATGTGTTTTAAGGACAACAGAGTGAATGTTTTGGAGTGGCCATCACAAAGCCCTGATCTCAATCCTATAGAAAACATGTGGGCAGAGTTGAAAAATCTTGTGCGAGCAATAAAGCCTACAAATCTGACTCAGTTACACTAATTCTGTCAGGAGGAATGGGCCAAAAATCCAGCAAACTATTGTGAGAAGCTTGTGGAAGGATATTCAAAACATTTGACCCAAGTTAAACAGTTTAAAAGCAAAGCTAAAAAATACCAAGGAAACTTTTGACTGCCTAGAAATTAATAAATAATTCTTAAATAATTCTCTCATTATTCTGGCATTTAGCAAATGTAAATCATTTAGGTAATCTTAACGGACCTAAACTAGTAAACGTTTAGTATGATTTACCATCAGACATTTTTTTTTAAATGGTTATGTTCCTTTTTTTAGAGTGTATGTAAACTTCTAGTTTCAACTGTACATATGTATTTTTATATTCTGGCTAAGGCATAAGACTAATAAATGTTCAACCAATTAAATTTGTAGGGCCGACAATTCCATAATTCTGATAGGTAGCCCAAACTGTTTGTCAGCAAATGTTGATTTGTAATCCGCCATTTGTGCATGTACACACGTTCACGTGCACACGAGAGATAGACATCTGTAAAAACAAACGTTGAATCAACAGTTTTTAAAAATCCTGAATCAATTTTCGAGTTAGTTTTTCACTCTGGAGGAGGACGACATCATGGCTGAAGTATTCCTGTTAGACAGGTCATGTTCCTCGTTAAAACTATTTTAGTCACGCGGAGCTTATGTAGACTGTGTTGTTGCGAATAGGTTATATGCACAGAAGTGTTGTTCAGCCACTGAAATCTCCATAAGTGTAACCACGCCGGTCCTACACCACCCAAACCGCTCCGTGCTGGGATCGAACCAGCGACCTTCCGCATGGGAGTCGGTTGCTCTAACAAAGAGGCTAAAGAACATGGCCTCTAGCGTCTGTCGCTAGAGCACCGTTCGAGGTCAGAGAAGTGAGGTTTACCTGCACAGCACACACTAGCTGGCCACCGTTACACTCACCCCTCTAAACTTAACTCCCATCCGGGTCACAGCACCAATGTAACTAGGCCAGTCCTACGCCACCCAACCCGCTCCAAGCTGGGATCGAACCAGCGATCTTCCGCATGGGAGTCAGTTGCTCTAACAAGGAGGCTAAAGACCATGGCCTCTAGCGCTGTTGCTAGAGCACCTTTAGAGGAGAGAGGAATGAGGTTTACCTGCACAGCACTTACTAGCTGGCATCTGTTACATAAGGTCCTTTTACAGCATCGATAATGTAGATTTTTATTTAGCTTAACAACAGAACATCAGTAAATAGCACTGTTCCATCTAGCCTGCTTTACTGAGCTGAAGTTGGTTTTATATTTACATTGGGTCATTTTTAAACAACAACCTCTGACGTGCTCCTTATATCGTTTACCATGCTAGCCAACCACTAAGCATACAGAAGTCCCTTTAGCACAAAGTTTCGCTTCCTACACAACTGTAAACATGCTAGATATAATACAGTTTTTCGTTCAGAATTGTAATATTATAACGTACTGTAAAGTTTTCTAACTGGTGAATGACATGATCGAGTGGATTGTATACTGTCATCACATTCGTGATTTCAAGAAATGTGGCTTTGGACGGCAGGGGAGGGTCTGTGTTTTCAAAGATATTATGTCAACGGATAGCATTTAGGGCAGATCACCTATGGCCCGTTTCCACTGAGGGGTATGGGAAGGTACAGTTTCCACTGTCAAAGGTAAAAAAGCAAACCGTACCGTACCACTTTTTGGGTACCCTTTGCAAAGGGTACCTAGTACAACAAAAGGTCACCAAAAGGCGGAGCTAGACATGCAGCTGAAGGCTATTGGTTTACAGAGATACATCACTCGAAAAAACAAGGGAGCAAGTAATTCTTTCAGGAACCTATAACGAACAAACTGCTATGTTTAACTATTTATCATCACCTTTTGGACTTTAGGATATGTGCCAAGTGTAACCCCCCCGGTCCTACATTACCCAACCGGTTCCGATCTGGGATCGAACTGACGATCTTCCGTATAGGAGTCGGTTGCTCTAACAAGGAGGCTAAAGACCATGGCCTCTAGCATGCATCACTAAAGCACCTTTAGAGGTCAGAAGAGTGAGGTTTACCTGCACAGCACTTACTAGCTGGCCTCCGTTACACTCACCCCCCTAAACCTCACTCCCATCCGGGTTACGGCACCAATATAACCCCAACGGTCAAACACCACCCAACCCGCTCCAAGCTGGGATCGAACCAGCGATATGTGATATGTGAATAACCCGTACAGTTTTACTGTGACATTTCCTCATGTACAAAAGATTGTTTAATTATTTTGTTTTCTAACTGTACATTTATTCTTTACCTGTTTTGTTATTATGTGGGCGTGGTTAAAAGGTCCGCTCGCGAGTTCAATGAATAACGTGAAAGTGTTCGACACAGTAATGAAAGAGGAACAGAGAAAAAGGCAGGTGCGCATCGTGATGCTCAGTCGCCAGTTTAGAGAGTTAAAGCCAACAAACTATTAGGATTGCAATCACAGCATCCTCAGAGAAGGCAGTTTGACTGAATCCTATCAGATGACAGGAAGATGTGGTATGATTACTTCGGAGTTTGACAGAACTTTATGATGTGCGTCATTGAAGAAACGTGAGTGTTCATAGTTCATTATTAAAAACTTTATTATCATTCGATGTATATATACATGCATCTATATGCATATTTATAGTTTGCAACTGTATTAGAACGACACGTTATTATGTTATGTGTTCGTGATCTTTCACGTGTTTATTCACGTGTAGTAATAATGACGCAGCATTTTTCCGTGAGTAGTTTGAGGACTAATTAAACCTTTTTTTTTCTTTATTATAGAACCACACACATACATACACAATCACCCGCAACTGCATGAACATTTACAGCAACATTTAACTTTATCTGATCACTTGCTTTAACACAATCACTCATTATACATTATACATTCATTGCAAATGAAGATAAGATCCCGGCAAATGTTGCACACTGGCGGATGACATCCCTACTACTGATCGACTGCTGAAGTGATCGCTGGACCTTCTGTTTATGAGGTGGATTTTTCTGTGAAACTATTGGGACTTATTTCACCATATTACAAGTGATCGCTGGACCTTTCTGTTTATAAGTCCTCTGAAACTATTGGGACTTACTTCCCCACTATATTACAACCTTCCAGTACTGTAATTATTGTCATCTTATATGATAATTGTTTTTCATTTACGTGGGCCTACGCTATTTTATTTGATTTGTATTGTGATGATTATGTTTACACATTAATCATAAAGAAATTGATACATTGTTTGAACATAATAATTTGTGTCTGACCTCTTTACTCTTCTCCTATTCTTTGGACATCAATTGGATAATATATCCTTTAAGGTGGTATAGAACCGTATAGTAATCAGTGCATTCATACAGGCTTCAATACACCTCAAGTTGAGAATGACGTCATATGAAGCTTTCTCACCACTCACTCGTACACTACGCCCACCATTGGTACACTTTTGACCGTGGAAACGCAAGCCTGATAAAGGTGACCCGTACCAAACTGTACCACTCGATGGAAACAGGCCACTAATGTACCTTTAAGAGTGCTTTCACACCTGTGAATTGATTAATTTGTTCTAAAAAAGGCATTAAAATATTTACATTGTTGCTCTTTGCTCTTGGTGCGGTTCGCTTTCACACTGCAAAGTTTCTAAACAATTCAAAAGAGCTAAAAGAAGTCACGTGTGGTCAGAGAAGGTCAGAGTGTCAGGGTTTATTTTGCAGAGTCCCGCTCAGCTGTCAGGGGAGGTGGTGGTTTGGTGGTGTTTGACAAGGTGCGCACGACGTGTCTGAAGAGCGAGGAGAGATGCGGTGGGGAGGGGTGAGAAGGGTGCTTGACTTATTTAAGGACCGGGAAGGAGACACGGGTTTACCGGGAGATTATCATTTGTTTGCGGGCATCCGGGAGACTCCCGAAACTTCCTGCCCTACTCATAATTTTCTCTTAATATAGCCGTATGCCTATTAAATATCCATAAAACACTAAAAGTTGTCCCAAAAAAATCTCAAGAATTGTGTTTTCAGCTCATTTTAAATAAGTAGTTTGAAGAAGCAGCAAACCTATCATTTTTGAGAGCATATTCCTCCAGTTAGACTATTCGTGCATGCATGTGAGCTGCTCTACACATTTTTTATTATTTTTGTTTATTTTAAAATTGTATCATTCTGATGTACAGATCGGCGACGCAGTGGCGCAGTAGGTAGTGCTGTCGCCTCACAGCAAGAAGGTCGCTGGTTCGATCCTCGGCTCAGTTGGCGTTTCTGTGTGGAGTTTGCATGTTCTCCCTGCGTTTGCGTGGGTTTCCTCCGGGTGCTCCGGTTTCCCCCACAGTCCAAAGACATGCGGTACAGGAGAATTGGGTAGGCTAAATTGTCCGTAGTGTATGAGTGTGTGTGTGCGAATGAGTGTGTGTGGATGTTTCCCAGAGATGGGTTAGAAGGGCAACCTCTGCGTAAAAATGTGCTGGATAAGTTGGCGGTTCATTCCGCTGTGGCGACCCTGGATTAATAAAGGGACTAAGCCGACAAGAAAATGAATGAATGAATGATCCACAGATCATTTGAAAATCGTAAAATGTTGGTCTGGGTTTATGCGCCACACATGTTTGACTGTAAACATTGTCAGACTTTTTATTTATATCTATTTTATCTGCATTTCAAAACATGCATTTATCGAACAGTTCATAAGAATATTACTCCATTATAAATAATCACTTTTTTTTCTTTTAATGATTTCATTAAGAACTGATTTTGTTAACGGTGGCTCAGTGGTTAGCCTCACAGCAAGAAGGCCCCTGGTTCGAGTCCCGGCTGGGTCAGTTAGCATTTCATTGTGGAGTTTGCATGTTCTCCCCATATTGGCGTGGGTTTCCTGCTCCGGTTTCCCCCACAGTCCAAACGCATGCGCTATTGTGGAATTGAATAAACTAAACTGGGCGTAGTGTATGAGTATTTGTGTGTGAATGAGTGTGTATGGGTGTTCTCCAGTACTGGGTTGCGGCTGGAAGGGCATCTGCTGTGTAAAACATATGCTGGAATAGTTGGTGGTTCATTCTACTGTGGTGACCCCTGATAAATAAGGAGCTAAGCCAAATGATTTTGTTAACATTAAAATAATAGTCTAGGTTTACTTATGTATTTGCTAACATGGACTAAGAATCCTTATTTATATATGAGCAATCTAGTAGAGCATTTATTAATTAATAATAAGTCAACATTTACTAATGCATTAATAAAAAATCCAAAGTTGCAGCTTGTTAACATTACTCAGTGCACGTATAACTTTAGTTCTATTAACTAACATTAACAAAGATGAATAAATACTGTAATATTGTTGATAGTGAAAACATTGGTAACACTTTAAAACAATGGTTTATTTGTTAATGTAATTTAATGTATTTACTAACATGAACAAACAATTATTAATACATGTATTACTGTATTTGTTCATCTTGGTTAACATTAGTTATTGCTATTTAAGTTAGTTCATGTTAACTCACAGTGCATTAACGTTAACAAGCACAACTTTGGATTTTAAAGGGCACCTAGGTTACCCCTTTTTTCAGATTTAATATAAGTTTTTTGCGTGTCTAGAATGTGTAGATAAAGTTTCAGCTTAAAACACCCATCAGATTTTACATTATACCTTTTACAAGATGCTGTTTTTTACTGATTTCCAGCAGGGGGTGGTTTTGTCGTACTGCGCCTTTAAGGCGAGCTCTGCCCGCCTACTGTTTCTACATGCCTTCCCGCGTGCTTTAAAAGGCCATGAAACCCCCTCGTTTCAGCAGGGTGTTTTCACACCTCTACTTTGGAAAAAGTCAGAAAAGTGGGCGTGTCCAGCTCTGTTTAGGGGGGAGTGTCGGAGGAACTAAAGTGGGAGGGTGTGGGAGTGTCTATTTGGGCACGCGCGAGTTTCAGTCAAAATACTCACACACAGGGGAGAAAGTGATGGTGTTTAACCTACATGGACATCTGTAGTCGAATTATTTGCCAAATTATTAAATGTTGGACTTTAACTGCAGTTTGGCTCTTTCATTCAGGGAATTCATTCATGTCCCTCGCGACAAACGAGATATTTGATTCGAGGAACTGCTCTAAGCGTGTATTTTTCATGCAATGTTTGATACCGCACGGCGAATGAGAGAAAAAAAATCTCTGCATTTCCCGGAAACTTAGATGCACACGGCAGGTAGCGTCAGAAAGCCGCGTGTGTTATTCCGGTCACAAAATGCGGTGCTATGTTTGCACTCAGTGCAATAGTTAACTTAATTCGATACGAACAAACTGAATAAACAAAGAGCACTGGTCGCTCACTTACCAAATCTGTAGAGACAGGACAATCACCAGCAACAAGAGCCGCATCTTTATGAAGAGGAGACTAACGTTACAAGCGAATCCGCATCTCATCGTTTGCAGTTGAGAACAGCTCTCAGGTAAACAATAATCCTCCTTAGACACGTAAGTTATTGTTGTCGAGCGTCGCGTACACTGTTAATCCACACGTGACTCCAGCTGAGCTCTCACAGAGAGAAAATGAAAACGAAACTTAATGGCAGCAAACTATAAAAGCAACACTTCACGCTTGTTTTGCCAACACAACGTGGCGTCTTTGTGGCGTAAACACGGTGACAGTAATGAATATTAATGAAGTTGCACAATAGAGCGCGCTGATTGGTTTGAACCAAGCCTTACTCATGCATTAATGCATCACACTCTAAGACGTAATAAGACACACTCTGGCACAGACGTCCAGTCTGCACGCTGGAATACACGCTATTATGTCATGACCGTGACGCAGCTTCAAAAATTCGTTTCAAACAGGAAGTACGAATTTGCTTGAAATAACGCGAAAACAACCAATTTACACTTTTTAGTGAAATATAGGTGTCCTAATAGTGTTTATAGCAGTGTGGGACACATATACCACTGTCAACAGCTCAACACATGTGTTTTGGTGTTTCGTGACCCTTTAATCTTCTGCCTCGGCTGCGTCAGACAACAGACAGACTTAAAGGAAGAAGGTCTCACGTAGCGTTTGTGAGAAATACTACAGTAAGAACTCATCTTTACTAATCAGTATTGTGAAGTTGCATTAATGAGTCACACATAATATCGTTACAAAGTTCACACGTGCACACAAAGATAAACACGCACACCGCAGCTGACACACACATACACACACACACACAGGCAGGCAGAGGGACAGAGCGCGCTTAGCTTAGCACTGTTTTTGCACTCAAATGTGACAGGATACAGGCTAACCTCAAGTACTGTGTGGATATCTGTTATGCTAATGTACAAAATAAACCTGATTTAACTTCCACAAACCGGGATTGAAGCGTCTTCTTTTATAATTGTTCTGACACGCGGCTGTGCTGATGAAGTAAAGCTGAAGTAAATCGCTGTAATTAATTACACACATACTCTGTTTTAAAACACTTTAAACATGTGAAACTCCCTCTTAATCACATTTAATGATGATTGCTGATCCTAGCGAACAGAACAGAGCTTTTATTCCCGGTTGCTTTGCGTATGTCTGTCTGGTCTTGTTGACATGTACACGTGACTACCAGAACATGGTAATGCGCGCAGCTGTCAATCAATTCGGTGGGCGGGGGGAAATTGCACACCTACGTAAAGTTGCGGTCGGTCTGAAAACCGCTCTAATTTGTCCACTGTTTTTATGTTGTTAAATTGAAAAACAAAAAGGACTGGGTGTGTTTATATCACTCCAATATGATGGTCTATACACTACATATACACATATGTCTGTCCAAACAGCTTGAAAAGTACATTTTTCACCATCGGTGCCCTATAATAATGCATTAGTTGTCAAACTATGATTCATAAATGCTTTACAACATTAGTAAACTAACATTAACTAATAGACCAACAATCTAAAGGGATTTCTTCATCTTCTGGTTCTGCATATTGAACTTGTATGTGTAACAGGTATGAAAATTATTATTCGCTTTAAGTATAGAATTACACAAAATATGTGTTTTATCTAATGTGTTAGTAAGTGTACCTGAGGTGTTTGTTAGTGTGTGTCTTCTCCTTTAAATTTCTTAGGGAGCTCACGCTGTTTAATTTCCTGTTTTGCGCCCCACCTCTTCCCTTTCTGGACTGATTATGCATGGGAGAGGTGGGTGTCTGCTAAGCTCCAATTAATCTTTAATCATCTTTACTTTATAAATAACTTTTATAGCTAGTTTTCATGTTTAAATAATATTTATACCTTTATTTTCACATATATTTCATTATTTTTGTGTCATCACTTAAATTGAAGTTTTGATTGACTTTAGCCTAACTGAAGCATGTGAATGCTAAATGCATTGCACTTTACTTTTAACAGAAAAGCTGTAAGGGCGAAGACACACTGTAAAAGCTGTGCTTTTTGATTTATTCTCAGGTATGTTTTGTCACTTTGTTAATATTGTTTGGAGTTTTGTTCTATCTTTCTCTCCATCTCTTCCCTTTCTGGACTGATTATGCATGGGAGAGAAAAGCTGTAAGGGCGAAGACACACTGTAAAAGCTGTGCTTTTTGATTTATTCCCAGTGAGTAAAGAGCCGTCACAACTGCAGATCCCAGACTGGTTATTCCTTAATAAAGCAAAGAAAACACAACGCAGAACCCGTTACATATGGACATTTAAAGTCCATAACATATAAGGTAGATATTTCATTTTGCACACAACTGCTCCAGACTGAGGCTGTAGAGTCTCCACATGAAATGGGTGTGTCAGATAAGTGGACCATCTTCAACTTGCATGACAGGAGTAAAGAGATGACTGTGAAATTAGGATTTCCCCCCCTCCTATTTTTAATGGTTTTCTACTGTCTCTTTGTGCATGATATGGCCCGATCCACTTTCAAATGCATGCAAACCTACGCCCTTGATGGAGAGAGAGGGAGAGAGAGAGAAGCTGGTGATTGTACCCTATTGGATGTAGTCTGATGGATCGGATGAAATGGTGCATTACGGGCACTGCACCTTGGCACACGTTGCGACACGCCTAGCGAAACTGCAAAGACCGTGAACGCGCGTAAAACCACATGCGATCGCGTTGGTGTTTTTTGACATCTTCAAACGCGAATCTGTGAAGGAGCTGTCACTAATCAACCCAGGCTATAGCTACCTCCTTCACAGACAAAGACAACAACTCAAATTTGGAGTGTTTGCATTGTTACCAACTACAAACACACCTTGCTCGTGCAAATCAAGCACTTTAACATGATGCATGATGCGCCGAGCCGTTGCGTAAAAGCGTCAGTGGATTTGCATGCAGAGCTGTTTTAAGTATTGTAAGCGTGCATTAATGATGTGTCCATGTGTGCTTAAAAAGGCACCGCCCAAAACATCCACTGCCCCCCTGTTCATCACAATTCTTGGGGATTCTTGTTCATTTACTCCGGTTTAAATGAGAGACCTATAATATTCCCAAATACCCTTCGTCATCATTTCAGCAGGACTACACCCTGTTAAGTGAGTCCGGAGTCACATATAATAGCCAAAACACGCGCGCGTAGTGTAATCGATAATATTGCCAATATCAGAATCACCGAAAAGACTCGATCAGGCAAAATCAGCAGGATTTATACAGCAGCAATGCGACAAAGCCGATGCATTTCTATTTCACAAGAATAACCCCGCGTGATTTGGACACTTTACAACTCGCGTTGTAATGACTACCCGGATTGCGTAATTATTAATTATACAATTGACATACAGGATAATGCAAAAGTTGCGCTTACCGATTTCATGGCTGCAGCCATATCATCATATCTCTCCGCCTGCTCGGCCAGTCTGGCTTTCTGCACCAGCTGCTCGCGGTCGACCATGTTCAGTTTTGGGGTGCAGTATGAGTGCTCTCAGGGTTTTTTTTTTTTTGGCGACTGTAAAGCTCCTCTGTCCGCTTCTCTTTCCTCTGCTCTCTGCTGTTGAACGCGTGCCGATGCAGGACGCGCCTCCTCCTGGACGCTTTCACTGGGTTGCGTCACCAGGCTGCTCTGCGTCCTGACGTCAGCCTGGGGTTATTGCGCGCGACTCTGACTTGCCGAATCATCAAGTGAAACAAAAAAGGTCACACTTTATCATAAGGTTGCATTGGCTAATGCGTTCACTAACTCGAGCAAACAAAATGTTCATTGCAGTGTTTGTTCATGTTAGTTAATGAAATACAGCTGTTCATTGTGAGTTCATGCTAACTTTCAGTGCATTCATGTTAACACGCATGACTTTGGATGATATTAATGCATTAGTGTTGAACTATGATTATTAAATGCTGCACAGATAGTGTTCATAATCAGTTCATGTCAGTAATGACGTCAGGATGAGGTTATTGTTGTGTTATTATTGTAAACTCAGCATGTTTTCTTCAGCTGCATCCACTGACTGTTATTTTGGGCTCATGTACATGACAGAAAGTCTCATGTCAGTATCCATATAAACTTTTATGGCTATAAACAAGTTAGATTTGGTGTAAATAAATGCCATGTACACCACATTACTTGATTAATAATATTTTTTGCAGTGTTTGTTCATGTTAAAAATACAGTTGTTCAAGGTGCATTACCTAATGTTAACAAGCATATATATATATAAATATATATATATATATATATATATATATATATATATATATATATATATATATATATATATATATATATATATATATATATATATATATATATATATAAATATATATATATATTAGTTAAAAAACAAGTTGAATGTTAATAAATTTAATTTATAATTGTAAAGGAACAATTATATACTCAAATTATAATTGAAATGTTTTAAAATAAGATTCTCCTGCTCAACAAGTCTGCATGTATTTTATCATCATAAATACAGCACAAATTGTAAAATGTTATGGCACTATAAAATAACTGTTCAAGTGTAGGTTATTATTTCATTTAATCATTTATTCCAGTGATTTTTAAAGATGAATTTCAGCTTCATTACTCCAGTCACATGTCTCTCAGAAATCACTCTAATAATAATAATGACGATAATAATAATAATAATAATAATAATAATAATAATAATAATAATAATAATAATGATAATAATAATAATAATAATAATAATAATAATGATAATAATAATAATAATAATGATAATAATAATAATAATAATAATAATAATTATTATTATTATTATTATTATTATCCTTTATTATTAATCATTATTAATATTATTACTATTATTATTATTATTATTATTATTAATTGTAATAGTAATAAAATGTTGACATTTCACCCCAATATGCAGTGTTTGTTCATGTTAAAAAATACAGTTGTTAAAGGTAAAATAATTAATGTTAACAAGCATATATATATATATATATATATATATATATATATATATATATATATATATATATATATATATATATATATATATATATATATATGTATATATATATATAATTATTATATTATTATTATATTATTATTATTATTATTATATATTTATATATAAGTTAAGTTAATGTTAATAAATTTAATTTATATTTGTAAAAGGAACAATTATATACTCAAATTATAATTTAAATGTTTTAAAATAAGATTCTCCTGCTCAACAAGTCTGCATTTATTTTACTATCATAAATACAGGACAAATTGTAAAATTATGAAATGTTATGGCACTATAAAATAACTGTTCAAGTACAGTTTATCATTTAATTTAATCATTTATTCCAGTGATTTTTAAATATGAATTTCAGCTTCTTTACTCCAGTCACATGTCTTTCAGAAATCACTCTAATAATAATAATGATAATAATAATAATAATAAAAATAATAATAATAATAATAATAATTATTATTATTATTATTAATTGTAATAGTAATAAAATGTTGACATTTCACCCCAATATGCGCCAAGTCTGTACAATAAAAGTCACATCAAAACATTCTTCGATTGTTTTTTTTGTTTCTCTCCTTTTTTAAAATTACTTTATTCTTTACCTAACTTTTTTATACCAAATGTTTAATTGTGCATTATATATTATACAGTGCTCAGCATCATTGAGTAGAGGCCGTTTTGAAAATGAATATTTTTCTCCATTTCTCAGTGAATGGGTAATGTATTTTGGTGCATTTAAACAAAACAGATTTATTAAACAGATATATTTATTAAAGTAACATTTTAGTCACCAAATAATTTAGAAATTAAGAGACAATACAATTAAATTCAAGCAAAATAATGCAAAAATAAATTACAAACTGCAACATTTCAACTAAATGTATCAATATTTGTGCTTTTCTTGATTTTTTTTCCCTTTTTAAAATTTGTATTTAATATTTTTCTATGACATAAATTTGGTGTACTAGTTTTTTGACCGTTATCGTAAGTTATTTTGTTAGATGAGCACCAGATTTGACTTCAGTACTGACTAATCTAACTAACTAATCTAAAGCATATGCACAAATATAATATTGGAGAGCTTCCTACTACAAATATAAATTTAAAAGAAAGATTTGTAAGGGGTGCACTTATATATGCTGAGCACTCTATATATGCAGTTGAAGTCAGAAGTATTAACCCTCCTTTGAAATTTTGGTAATTTGTTTTAATATTTCCCAAATGATGTTTAACAGAGCAAGGAAATTTTCACAATATGTCTGATAATATTTTTTCTTCTGGAGAAAGTCTTATTTGTTTTATTTCGGCTAGAATAAAAGCAGTTTTGAATTTTTTAAAACCCATTTTAAGGTCAAAATTATTAGCCTCTATAAGCTATTTTTTTCCGATAGTCTACAGAACAAACCACCATTATACAATAACTTGCCTAAATACCCTAACCTGCCTAGTTAACCTAATTAACCTAGTTAAGCTTTTAAATGTCACTTTAACCTGTATAGAAGTGTCTTGAAGAATATCTAGTCTAATATTATTTACAGTCATCATGACAAAGATAAAATAAATCAGCTATTAGAGATGAGTTATTAAAACTGGTATGTTCAGAAATGTGTTGAAAAAAATCTGCTCTCCGTTAAACAGAAATTGGGGAAAAAATAAACAGTGGGGCTAATCCCTTTAGGCCCACATTTCTTATAAATATTTACCTTTGTTAAGAGGTTAATAAAGCCATTGGCATTGTTTACTTAAATGCAAAATCTCCTTTATCCCATTAATTCAAAAAGAAGGAAAATAGACAACAAAAAAATGACATTTTGCATTAAAATCAATATTATCCCAATCAAAATTGACCTGAGCACTTTTTTTCTGACTGCATAACAAATGCAATTGATTAATGAAACAGAACCACTTTCATTATCAAACCTTTCTGTATTTAGAAAAAGAGCGAGTAGTAGCAGTACAGTACATCAGTTTTTTTTTTATGGCATAATAAACTCACTGCTTCCAGACTACATTTAAAACAACAACCTAAAGCGAGGAGAATCTAAAACTTTGGTTTCCACTGTATCATCAATAGCTTAAAATATGTTCAGCATATTTACTCACTTATGTGTACACATTCATATACTTTATAAAGTGCATAATTAGAATTGTCGTTCATAAGGTTTATTATGTATGCAGGGTGGGTGAACAGTAACCAGACTCTAAATAAAATAAAACTAAAATTTACTAAAACTAACAAAGATTTGGTGGCACGGTGGCTCAGTGGTTAGCATTATTGCTTTACAGCAAGAAGGTCACTGGTGTGAGTCACGGCTTGGATTTCTGTGAGGAGTTTGCATGTTCTCCTCGTGTTTCCCCCGGGTGCTCTGGTTTCCCCCACAGTCCAAACACATGTGCTATAGGCGAATTGATTAACTAAATTGGCATTCATTCATTTTTTTGGCTTGGTACCTTTATTAATCAGGGGTCGCCACAGTGGAATGAACCGCCAACTATTCCAGCATATGTTTTATGCAGCGGATGCCCTTCCAGTCACAATCCAGTACTGGGAAACACCCATATAATCTCATTCACTAACACACTCAATTTAATTCAACAAATTCACCTATAGCGCATGTGTTTGGACTATGGGGGAGAGCGGAGCACCCCATTCCAACATGGGGAGAACATGCAAACTCCACACAGAAACGCCAGCTGACCCAGCTGGGACTCGAACCAGCGACCTTCCTGCAGTGAGGCGACAGTGATTACCACTGAGCCATTGTGCCACCCTGGATTGCATATTTCGCATGTTGATACACAAAACACAAACAAACAAGCTTGGTACTAATTTCTTTATGTGTTTTTTTTTTATTCAAGTTCTACAGGCAACTTTTTAAATTGTATTTGTTGTGTGTGTGTTTTGTGATTTGTGTGTAGAATTCTGAGACCTGCTTAGAGAAAATGTGTGTAAACAATTGGAAAAAACTGTAATTTGTCCTATTAACGCTTCTGAAGCGGCAGACGCCATCATCCCACTTGTTCACGCTTTCCTGTTTGTTTGCTTTATTGTGAGCGTTCCGCATAGGTCGGTTGCGCAATTCTGATTGGGCAGAATGAAAGTGTGCTCCCTCAATTGACTAACAAGTCTATCACATACAGATGGCACTCATGCATTTGCTCTGGGAAATTATATAATACATATTTCATATCGCAGCCTCAAGCGATTAGCTAATGGCAATGTTCTGATTAATCGCACAGCCCTAGTCACTAGTGGGCGGGGCTTTGCCCCTCTGATGACACGTACAAAGTGAGAATGTCAATCAAAGTGTTTCTGCAGACTGTTTTGATCAAGTCTGATTATAAATAATACAATTAAATATTATAATTATTATAATTAAATATTATTAAAAATAATACAATTAAAAAATTGTATCATTAGAGTCTGGTTATATTCGCACACTGCTGACACACAACTGTGTTTAAAGAGATTTCTGCATAATAGGTCCCATTTGAACCCTGGTTACTTTTCACCCACCCTGTATAACAATATTGGCATAACTTATTTTTCATCTTCTTGTTTCCAACCCAAATAACCATAACATTTTATTAATCTATCCATCAAGGTTGGCGTGAGGTGTTATGTACAACTTATACAAGTCCTTTTACACTCTAGTGTTTCCATTGGATCAGCCAGGTGGGCGTGGCCTGTGTCATTAGAGTGCACATGTGACACTGGCGTCCTCTGAGTGGTCACAGTTGTGGACGTTCCATGCTATGTGTGAGCAGCGGATGAGAGTGGCTTCTGCGCCCGTGCATTTCAGATTGTCCATGTGGATGGTGCCACGACCGGGACCGAAAAACGCTGTGCCCTGAGCCACTCTTGGCCCGCCGCAGCCCATCTGTCTGCACACCACCGTACCATCCGTAAGATCCCAGGCGTCATCGCACACCGTTCCCCATTCTCCTCTCAGGTAAATCTCCACACGACCCTCACAGCGATGCACACCGCCAATCAGCCTGATGGAGGCTTTAACACACACACACACACACACACACACACACACACACACACACACACACACACACACACACACACACACACACACACACACACACACGAACACACACACACACACACACACACACACACACACACACACACAGAGAGAGAGATAGAGAAGGGTCTTTATTAAAGGAACACATTTAAATGTTAGTGTCAGTCTGTTAGCTTTAACCCTCTGAAGTTTGAGGGTGTTTTAGAGGAATGGAGAAGTTCCCCTTGTAAAAGAGATTTTTGCAAAATATGTCCCTTTGAGGGACACTAAAGGATGGTATTCATTTATAATTTTTGCTAATTCAATGTGGTTTTATAAAGATCTTTAAAAGTCTTAAATATAACTCTTAGAAACCTTCCCCGTATTGAGAAATGGCCAACCCAGGCTCATTCTGGAAACGTAGCCTCGCGAATGTTTTTGGAGACCGCAAAATACATCCTGGGAGTTACTTATTTGTGCAGTTTTTGTTTTTGCGAATCCGCGAGAGGCCGTTGTGCGCGCTTTTTCGCATCTCGAACCCCTCTCACGAGTGTTTTTGGAGACCGCGAAATACATCCTGGGAGTTACGTATTTGTGCAGTTTTTGTTTTTGCCAATCCGCAAGAGGCCGTTGTGCGTGCTTTTTCGCATCTCGACGCCTCTCACGATTGTTTTTGGAGACCGCAAAATACATCCTGGGAGTTACGTATTTGTGCAGTTTTTGTTTTTGCGAATCCGCGAGAGGCCGTTGTGCGCGCTTTTTCGCATCTCGAACCCCTCTCACGAATGTTTTTGGAGACCGTGAAATACATCCTGGGAGTTACGTATTTGTGCAGTTTTTGTTTTTGCGAATCTGCGAGAGGCCGTTGTGCGCGCTTTTTCGCATCTCCAACGCCTCTCACGAATGTTTTTGGAGACCGTGAAATACATCCTGGGAGTTACGTATTTGTGCAATTTTTGTTTTTGCGAATCTGCGAGAGGCCGTTGTGCGCGCTTTTTCGCATCTCGAACCCCTCTCACAAATGTTTTTGGAGACCGCGAAATACATCCTGGGAGTTACGTATTTGTGCAGTTTTTGTTTTTGCGAATCCGCGAGAGGCCGTTGTGCGCGCTTTTTCGCAACTTGAACGCCTCTCACAAATGTTTTTGGAGACCGCGAAATACATCCTGGGAGTTACTTATTTGTGCAGTTTTTGTTTTTGCGAATCCGCGAGAGGCCGTTGTGCGCGCTTTTTCGCAACTCTCACAAATGTTTTTGGAGACCGCGAAATACATCCTGGGAGTTACTTATTTGTGCAGTTTTTGTTTTAGTTTTTGCGAATCCGCGAGAGGCCGTTGTGCGCGCTTTTTCGCATCTCGAACCCCTCTCACGAATGTTTTTGGAGACCGTGAAATACATCCTGGGAGTTACGTATTTGTGCAGTTTTTGTTTTTGCGAATCTGCGAGAGGCCATTGTGCGTGCTTTTTCGCAACTTGAACGCCTCTCACAAATGTTTTTGGAGACCGCGAAATACATCCTGGGAGTTACTTATTTGTGCAGTTTTTGTTTTAGTTTTTGCGAATCCGCGAGAGGCCGTTGTGCGCGCTTTTTCGCATCTCGAACCCCTCTCACGAATGTTTTTGGAGACCGCGAAATACATCCTTGGAGGTACGTATTTGTGCAGTTTTTGTTTTTGCGAATCCGCGAGAGGCCGTTGTGCGTGCTTTTTCGCATCTCGAACCCCTCTCACGAGTGTTTTTGGAGACCGCGAAATACATCCTGGGAGTTGCGTATTTGTGCAGTTTTTGTTTTTGCCAATCCGCGAGAGGCCGTTGTGCGCGCTTTTTCGCATCTCGAACGCCTCTCACGATTGTTTTTGGAGACCGCGAAATACATTGTGGGAGTTACGTATTTGTGCAGTTTTTGTTTTTGCGAATCCGCGAGAGGCCGTTGTGCGTGCTTTTTCGCATCTCGAACGCCTCTCACAAATGTTTTTGGAGACCGCGAAATACATCCTTGGAGGTACGTATTTGTGCAGTTTTTGTTTTTGTGAATCCGCGAGAGGCCGTTGTGCGCGCTTTTTCGCATCTCGAACCCCTCTCACGAATGTTTTTGGAGACCGTGAAATACATCCTGGGAGTTACGTATTTGTGCAGTTTTTGTTTTTGCGAATCTGCGAGAGGCCGTTGTGCGCGCTTTTTTGCATCTCCAACGCCTCTCACGAATGTTTTTGGAGACCGTGAAATACATCCTGGGAGTTACGTATTTGTGCAATTTTTGTTTTTGCGAATCTGCGAGAGGCCGTTGTGCGCGCTTTTTCGCATCTCGAACGCCTCTCACAAATGTTTTTGGAGACCGCGAAATACATCCTGGGAGTTACGTATTTGTGCAGTTTTTGTTTTTGCGAATCCGCGACAGGCCGTTGTGCGCGCTTTTCCGCATCTCGAACGCCTCTCACAAATGTTTTTGGAGGCCGCGAAATACATCCTGGGAGTTACGTATTTGTGCAGTTTTTGTTTTTGCGAATCTGCGAGAGGCCGTTGTGCGCGCTTTTTCGCATCTCGAACCCCTCTCACAAATGTTTTTGGAGACCGCGAAATACATCCTGGGAGTTACGTATTTGTGCAGTTTTTGTTTTTGCGAATCCGCGAGAGGCCGTTGTGCGCGCTTTTTCGCAACTTGAACGCCTCTCACAAATGTTTTTGGAGACCGCGAAATACATCCTGGGAGTTACGTATTTGTGCAGTTTTTGTTTTTGCGAATCCGCGACAGGCCGTTGTGCGCGCTTTTTCGCATCTCGAACGCCTCTCACAAATGTTTTTGGAGGCCGCGAAATACATCCTGGGAGTTACGTATTTGTGCAGTTTTTGTTTTTGCGAATCCGCGATAGGCCGTTGTGCGCGCTTTTTCGCATCTCGAACGCCTCTCACAAAGGTTTTTGGAGACCGCGAAATACATCCTGGGAGTTACGTATTTGTGCAGTTTTTGTTTTTGCGAATCCGCGATAGGCCGTTGTGCGCACTTTTTTGCATCTCGAACGCCTCTCACGAATGTTTTTGGAGACAGCGAAATACATCCTGGGAGTTACGTATTTGTGCAGTTTTTGTTTTTGCGAATCCGCGAGAGGCCGTTGTGCGTGCTTTTTCGCATCTCGAACGCCTCTCACAAATGTTTTTGGAGACCGCGAAATACATCCTTGGAGGTACGTATTTGTGCAGTTTTTGTGAATCCGCGAGAGGCCGTTGTGCACGCTTTTTCGCATCTCGAACCCCTCTCACGAATGTTTTTGGAGACCGTGAAATACATCCTGGGAGTTACGTATTTGTGCAGTTTTTGTTTTTGCGAATCTGCGAGAGGCCGTTGTGCGCGCTTTTTTGCATCTCCAACGCCTCTCACGAATGTTTTTGGAGACCGTGAAATACATCCTGGGAGTTACGTATTTGTGCAATTTTTGTTTTTGCGAATCTGCGAGAGGCCGTTGTGCGCGCTTTTTCGCATCTCGAACGCCTCTCACAAATGTTTTTGGAGACCGCGAAATACATCCTGGGAGTTACGTATTTGTGCAGTTTTTGTTTTTGCGAATCCGCGACAGGCCGTTGTGCGCGCTTTTCCGCATCTCGAACGCCTCTCACAAATGTTTTTGGAGGCCGCGAAATACATCCTGGGAGTTACGTATTTGTGCAGTTTTAGTTTTTGCGAATCTGCGAGAGGCCGTTGTGCGCGCTTTTTCGCATCTCGAACCCCTCTCACAAATGTTTTTGGAGACCGCGAAATACATCCTGGGAGTTACGTATTTGTGCAGTTTTTGTTTTTGCGAATCCGCGAGAGGCCGTTGTGCGCGCTTTTTCGCAACTTGAACGCCTCTCACAAATGTTTTTGGAGACCGCGAAATACATCCTGGGAGTTACGTATTTGTGCAGTTTTTGTTTTTGCGAATCCGCGACAGGCCGTTGTGCGCGCTTTTCCGCATCTCGAACGCCTCTCACAAATGTTTTTGGAGGCCGCAAAATACATCCTGGGAGTTACGTATTTGTGCAGTTTTTGTTTTTGCGAATCCGCGATAGGCCGTTGTGCGCGCTTTTTCGCATCTCGAACGCCTCTCACAAAGGTTTTTGGAGACCGCGAAATACATCCTGGGAGTTACGTATTTGTGCAGTTTTTGTTTTTGCGAATCCGCGATAGGCCGTTGTGCGCGCTTTTTCGCATCTCGAACGCCTCTCACAAATGTTTTTGGAGACCGCGAAATACATCCTGGGAATTACTTATTTGTGCAGTTTTTGTTTTTGCGAATCCGCGAGAGGCCAGTGGGCGCGCTTTTTCGCATCTCGAACGCCTCTCACGAGTGTTTTTGGAGACCGCGAAATACATCCTGGGAGTTACATATTTGTGCAGTTTTTGTTTTTGCGAATCCGCGAGTGGCCGTTGTGCGCGCTTTTCCGCATCTCGAACGCCTCTCACGAATGTTTTTGGAGACCGCGAAATACATCCTGGGAGTTACGTATTTGTGCAGTTTTTGTTTTTGCGAATCCGCGAGAGGTCGTTGTGCGCGCTTTTTCGCAACTCGAACGCCTCTCACAAATGTTTTTGGAGACCGCGAAATACATCCTGGGAGTTACTTATTTGTGCAGTTTTTGTTTTAGTTTTTGCGAATCCGCGAGAGGCCGTTGTGCGCGCTTTTTCGCATCTCGAACGCCTCTCACAAATGTTTTTGGAGACCGCGAAATACATCCTGGGAGTTACATATTTGTGCAGTTTTTGTTTTTGCGAATCCACGAGAGGCCGTTGTGCGCGCTTTTTTGCATCTCGAACGTCTCTCACGAATGTTTTTGGAGACCGCAAAATACATCCTGGGAGTTACGTATTTGTGCAGTTTTTGTTTTTGCGAATCCGCGAGAGGCCGTTGTGTACGCTTTTTGGCATCTCGAACGCCTCTCACAAATGTTTTTGGAGTCCGCGAAATATGTCCTGGGAGTTACGTATTTGTGCAGTTTTGTTTTTGCGAATCCGCGACAGGCCGTTGTGCGCGCTTTTTCACATCTCGAAAGCCTCTCACTAGTGTTTTTGGAGACCCCGAAATACATACCGGGAGTTACGTATTTGTGCAGTTTTGTTTTTGCGAATCCCCGGGAGGCCGTTGTGCGCACTTTTCGCATCTCGAACCCCTCTAACGAATGTTTTTGGAGATCGCAAAATACATCCTGGGAGTTACATATTTGTGCAGTTTTGTTTTTGCGAATCCGCGACAGGCCGTTGTGCTCGCTTTTTCGCATCTCGAACGCCTCTCACAAATAATTTTGGAGACCACGAAATACATCCTGGGAGTTACATATTTGTGCAGTGTTTGTTTTTGCGAATCCGCGAAAGCCCGTTGGGCGCGCATTTTCACATCTCGAACGCCTCTTGTGAGCGCCGTGTGCGCCCGCTCTGTTCTCGCGTAAAGCCACCGGAGGCCACTGTCGAGTGACCGTCAGTCCGACTGACTGAATGACTGAATGATTGACTGGGCGACTGGCAAATCGGCCAGCCCACCCTCATCCTCCTCCTTCCCTAAACCCAATCGGTTTTACAGATTGACCCATCCGCCCGTCTGCCCGCTCGCTTCCCTAAACCCAAGCCATGATTTACAAAAGCCGTCCAGATGAAGAAAAGCTTTTGTCTGATTTTGACCGCGTTTTCAGATTTCACCACATTCTCACCCTGTTTTGTCTTACCTGATTTCTGGAACCGCTCTTCCCCGGACTCAAACTCTGTCATCGGCGTCCTCGCGGTCAGCTCCCTTTCGGATCTCCGCCCCGGCAACGTACACGGCGAGCTAACCGGACAAACTGGTTGTGGCTTGAAAGCCCTCCACACGAAAGTGAGCCATCAGCCGGCGAGCGCGAAGAGGAGCAGCATCACACCACCCCGTATCGTTCAGTTAAAAAAATAAAATGCCATACGTTCCTCCGGCTACGTAAATCGCGGCCTCCAGAAACGTTTGTGGGGCTACGTTTTCGGATTGAGCTTGGGTTGGAAATGACTACAGAATCTGATGAACATACACGTGATTTTCCATTGCAGTATTTGTGAAAACAATCTTGTGTTCTTACCATCCGCTGGTGTTGTAGTTGTGGTTGTTGCAGTTGTTGTAGTAGTTATTGAAGGCTTGTCTGTTATCCCTGCAAAGTCTCTTCCCATTACCACAAAATCCAAAGGTGCTGGAAGAAAGAAAACACAACAAATGGATAACTTAAACTTACAGGACTTAGTTAACATATTTTGGTTCTCTTTTGTTTATTATTATGACTGAATATGCATTACAATTCGTCTTTAATACATGCACATTAAGGCATGCATAAACACATTTTTCAAAATTCTCAAACACTTTTGTCATTCATTTTCTACAAGCAGCAAAAAACAGTGGTTTTCCCTTAGATCTATTGATCTTATTCTTAAATGCGGATGTGTGCTCGTTTTTGCGATTGTTTTAGAACTTCCGATTCAGTTGTCTATGGGAGAAATGACCAGGAATAATAAACGGCAGAAAATGGTGAAACTACTTGCCCTGCAAACAAGTGTTTGCATGACTATACAGACAAAGCAAAATAATATAATAGGAAAATGTCAGTTTGCAACATCAAGCAGCAAAATGAGCTGTTTTTAACGTCTAAAAATGAATGGAAGTGAATGAGACAGAAGGATCAAGCCAAAAAGATTCAAATGGCTGCGCCGGCTCGTACGCAAAGAATAAGGTGAATACGTTTACAACTAATGTATTTTTTCATTTTTATCACACAGTCAGCACATTCAAGACAGTGAAAAAGTGAATGTCAACTTACATTCTGATGTACATTAAAATTCATATAACTTTCAAAAATTTAAGTATTTATTTCTGTAACAGCTTGCTGTCATGCTGCGTTCACACCAGACGTGGAACGCGCGGATAAATCGCGATATTCGCGCGTAAATAGCCGCGTAAACATTTGAGTTTACTCGCTTCATTCGCGCGTCAAATTCACTTCAGAACAGACGCGGATTCGCGTGATGGGCTATTGTCAGACCGCTGACTCCAGCTTCATTGCTAAATAGCTAACATGGATTTTATGAAGAAAAAAACAATGTTCATGGGCTTTATGACGGCTGAAAAACAGCGTCGATACATTTAGGGTCGTGTCTGAGTCAACTAGATTCTTTCAGAGGTGCATCCAGCTCTGTGAGCTCATAAACTCCTCCAGAAACTGAACCTTGGTGACGGAGGCTTTCAGCGGTGCTTCTGACTGAGCCCAGCCAAGTTTTGATTTTTGTCGGTGTCGGCTGGAGGATTTCCCCCGGGACACCTACAACAGGCGATACGTCATAATCACGCCCCCACAAGAGCAAGCTCCTGATTGGTTAATGCGGCACGAATGTCTGCAGAAGTTCAGATGTTCAAATTCGAGCGATTTGCGCGAAACGTGCGTTAAGCGTGTCCAATACGCAAAATGGCCAATTTTCGCGCATCGCACCATTTGCACCGCGCCATTCGTACATTTCGCGTCATTCGTGTCACGCCATTTGCACATTTCGCATCATTCGCGCCGCGCCATTCGCCAATTTCCGTCATTCGTGCTGCGCCATTCGCGCATATCGCGCTGCAGGATGTCTATTCGCACGTTTGCATTGACTTATAATGTAAATCACTCGTACTTAACGCGCGCTCTGCGTCTGGTGTGAAATCAGCATTAGTGTATTATAGGTCGGTCTGTTAAGGATAAAATGTGTGTTTTCTTAATAAGAATTGCTGTTAGTTTGTTTGATGAAACAAGCTTATTTTGAGCCGTATATGAACTGTTGTTGGTCTGAGTTTTGGAGGTAATACACACTGTTTGAAAACGTGGCTTCAGTACTGTGCAATGCTTGTTCATTCGTTCATTTCGGTTTAGTCCCTTTATTCATCAGGGGTCACCACAGCATAATGAACCGCCAACTAGGGTTGGGCATCTTCCATCGCTAATTTCTGATGAACTTCACGATGCTGAGCCGGCATCACGATCCATCGCCCTGCCCCACATTTATATTGATATATAACTTATTATTGGTATGTCATCTTGATAGCAATCTTGATCTTTTTATGAGCTGTGTTAAATTTTACATATAGCTGACGCTTGCACGGCTGAAAGCATCGTGGAGATTAAATTAAGAATTATACAGTACCTGTCACGCTTAAAATGTGTAGATTCAGTTGTAAACGCTGTTACCTGCAAACCTTGTCCCACAGACTCTAAAGTGAATGGCTTTAGTCATGTTCATAGCGGACTTGAAGCCACTGGAAGTCTTTTATCCACTCTTGGAAAAGTGTAAATGGTGGATCAACTTTCAGCACATGATCACTAATAAGATGTGCCATTATTAGTAACTGTAGGTAAATCTGTCAGTGTTATTTTCATTCTCTCATCTTCATCGCATCACATTTTCGCGGTTGTAGCTCCTGTCATCTGAAGGCAGAAGGCATTGACTGAGTGATTGACAGCTGATATTAACCAATTTATTCACGTTCAGTTATAGAGCAGTGGGCCAATAAGAAAAGCACAAAGGCGGGGCATGCATTGCTGGCTTTTTTACTTCAGCAAATTCACATAACAACTGTTTTAATCTGTTCCTGTTTGGAGTTTTTAGGTGCAAAGATGCATTCTGCATAAATGTCTCTTAAATCCGTGCATGCGGTGAGGATTTTGCCGAGAAAATGTATGCGCTAGCACAAATGCTTCCAAATATATTTTAAGGTCGCATAAAAAAAATGTTCAACGCATATGCAACCAAAACGGTCGAGCATCTTTACTTGTTATTATTTCCCCATAATAATAATAAAATAAGGAAGTTATCATCAATTACAATACAAATTACAGTGAATTCCAACCGAACTCTCGTCTCCTCCACCAGCTGTGGGAAGAGCCATTAGAACTACACAGATCACTCTGCCTATTCATGCCAGAGTCCCGCGGGAAAATATTGATTGACAGGTGGTAATTCGTGTGTAACTTTATTTATGAGTAGAGCTGCAGGATTCTGGCTAAAATGAGAATCGCTATTTTTTTGCTTAAAATAAAGATCACGATTCTCTCACGATTCTGTAGATGTAAAATAAAGGTTTGGTAAAAACAAACATGTGGCACAACATCGATAATAATATTATGTGTAGGTCTACTGGTTTCTATAAATAATTCTATTCTACTTATAATAATTCTGATGTTGAATTATGATGTTTGAGATATATGCTCGCAATCTGTCATATTAGACAATTTAATTCACTGGTAAAATCAGACATTTGCCATTATCAGATTATATTCAGCAATATATAGGCTAGAGTAGTTATATTGACACTGTAAACATTTATTTTCATGTACAACTGTGGGTTCACTATGAAAGAAAAACATCAAATGCTTGTCTTAATCATAACTCTAAAATGCGATATGATTATTTAAATGAAGTGCACACTTTCGGTTTCATTTTGACTGCTAAGTGCTGTTCATACTTCGTGCGCGGCTTCCAAATGATCACTCTGTGCCACAAACTGAATATTATTCACAACTGTATTACCTGTTACTCGCAACATATGCAGGTTCTGTTCACTTAAATAGATACGCGCGTCTATCATTAAGTAGAGCGCGTGTGCCTTCTCTGTGATAACAGCTCATGGTCAGCAGCTCATGTCACGTGTGATTTCCCGATCGCGAAAACATCATGTTTAGACAAAAAATGACATTTGTAGGTGAATTATACCTTATAAATACAGTATGTGACTCATTCAACATCATTTGGAGGTGTCAATGTCTCTGAGCAATGTGTGTGAAACAATGAAAAGACTCGTGCAGCCGCCTTTTCTTCTCTCCTGAACTTGAAAATATGATTGACAGAATCATAGAAATGCTGGATTAAGATCGTCTAGGGGGACGAATCGAGATCGCGATCTTTTAACGATTAATTGTGCAGCTCTAGTTATGAGTAAAGACCATGTGGGTCAGGTGGTGAAAACGGTAGGCTACAATTAATTCATTCGTTATGGATTAATTGATATTTTGATATTTAACAACCCCCCCCCCCCACCAACGACGACGATGCCATTGTCCATCGCGATGTTTCAGATTAGACATCGTATGATGCCAAATTGGTCAACATCGCCCAACCCTACCGCCAACTTTTCCAGCATATGTTTTATACAGCTGATGCCCTTCCAGCCGTAACCCAGTACTGTGAAATACCCATACACTCTCACATTCACACACACTCATACACTACGGCCAATTTAGTCCATCGAATTCACCTATAGCGCATGTGTTTGGACTGTGGTTGAAACCGGAGCACCCTGAGGAAACCCACGCCAACACATGGAGAACATGCAAACTCCACACTGAAACGCCAACTGGCCCAGCGGGAACTCAAACCATCTTGCTGTGAGGCGACCTCCACCGTGTTGCCCACAATGCTTGTTAGCAGAAAATAAAGTTTTTTCCAAAATCTACCAGCAGTGTACTAGCAGTAAAAATAGTTTCTGCACTAGTGTAACTTGGTCGCTCTGGGGGCTGATACTTTTCAATGGTTCGTGTTTATCTGAGTGTTTGGCTCTCCTCTTAAATGGTCATCTATTAGACACATGCATGCATTTATGTATGTGTTATGATGCACGTGGCCTGAGCTGAGGCTGCGTTTCCCTGCGGCTCGGAGCTGATGATGATGTGCTCTGACGGCACGCTTTATTTTTCATGGAGACACGGCCAACTGTCCTACGGTGGAGGCTTAGAAACTTGCTGATGCTGATCTTGAATCAGTTTTGTATTTTTAATTGTGATGGTGAATAATCGGAAAGAGACGTTACAAATCAATATGAAACGGATGTTATTTTGTACTGTATGTGTTTGAGAACATTGGATGAGTAGTGAAAGGTGAAGATTGTGTGTGTGTGATACAAAGGTATGTGGTTAACAGGGACACAAAGTTGTATAATGACATGGGTATGACTTATTTGTACATATAATAAGTGTTTTTACTGTATAAAATACTTTACGCCTATGAAGTGTCCCTGTAAACCATGTATACAAATGCCTGTGTGGTTTTACGTAGTTTACAGGGACAAAAGGTTGTATAATAACGTTGGTATGACTTATTTGTACATATAATAAGTGTTTTAACTGTGTAAAATACATTACACCTATGAAGTGTCCTTGTAAATCATGTATACAAATGCCTGTGTGCTTTTATGTACTTTATAGGGTAAATAAGTTGCATAATGACATAGGTATGACTTATTTTTACATATAATAAGTGTTTTACTGTATAAAATACATAACGCCTATGAAGTGTCCCTGTAAACCATATATACAAGTGTCTGTGTTCAGTTTTAGGTAGTTAACAGGGACACAAAGTTGTATAATGACATGGGTATGACTTATTTGTACATATAATAAGTGTTTTTACTGTATGAAATACATCACGCCTATGAAGTGTCCTTGTAAACCATGTATACAAATGCCTGTGTACAGTTTTATGTAGTTTACAGGGACAAAAAGTTGTATAATGACGTGGGTATGACTTATTTGTACATATAATAAGTGTTTTTACTGTATAAAATACATTACACCTATGAAGTGTCCTTGTAAATCATGTATACAAATGTCTGTGTACAGTTTTATGTAGTTTAGAAAGACACAAAGTTGTATAATGACATAGGTATGACTTACTTTTACATATAATAAGTGTTTTTACTGTATTAAATACATAACGCCTATAGAGTGTCCCTGTAAACCATGTATACAAGTGTCTGTGTACAGGTTTATGTTGTTCACAGGGACACAAAGTTGTATAATGACATGGGTATGACTTAATTTACATATAAGTGTTTTTACTGTATAAAATACATTACGCCTATGAAGTGTCCCTTTAAGCCATGTATACAAGTGTCTGTGTACAGTTTTATGTAGTTTACAGGGACACGAAGTTGTATAATAACGTTGGTATGACTTATTTGTACATATAATAAGTGTTTTAGCTGTGTAAAATACATTACACCTATGAAGTGTCCTTGTAAATCATGTATACAAATGCCTGTGCTTTTATGTAGTTTACAGGGTAAAAAAGTTGTATAATGACATAGGTATGACTTATTTTTACATATAATAAGTTTTTTACTGTATAAAATACATTACGCCTATGCAGTGTCCTTGTAAACCATGTATACAAGTGTCTGTGTACAGTTTTATGTAGTTTAGAAAGACACAAAGTTGTATAATGACATACGTATGACTTACTTTTACATATAATAAGTGTTTTTACTGTATAAAATACATTACACCTGTAGAGTGTCCCTGTAAACCATGTATAAAAGTGTCTGTGTATAGGTTTATGTTGTTTACAGGGACACAAAGTTGTATAATGACGTGGGTATGACTTATTTGTACATATAATAAGTGTTTTTACTGTATAAAATACATTACGTCTATGGAGTGTCCCTGTAAACCATGTATACAAATGTCTGTGTACAGGTTTATGTAGTTAACAGGGACACAAAGTTGTATAATGACATGGGTATGACTTATTTGTACACAAAGTAAGTGTTTTTAATGTATAAAATACATTACGTCTATGGAGTGTCCCTGTAAACCATGTATACAAATGTCTGTGTACAGTTTTATGTAGTTTATAGGGACACAAAGTTGTATAATGACATGGGTATGACTTATTTCACATATAAATAAGTATTTTTACTGTATAAAATACATCACGCCTATGCAGTGTCCTTGTAAACCATGTATACAAGTGTCTGTGTACAGTTTTATGTAGTTTAGAAAGACACAAAGTTGTATAATGACATAGGTATGACTTACTTTTACATATAATAAGTGTTTTTACTGTATAAAATACATTACGCCTATAGAGTGTCCCTGTAAACCATGTATAAAGGTGTCTGTGTACAGGTTTATGTTGTTTACAGGGACACAAAGTTGTATAATGACATGGGTATGACTTAATTTACATACAATAAGTGTTTTTACTGTATAAAATACATTACGCCTATGAAGTGTCTTTGTAAACCATGTATACAAGTGTCTGTGTACAGTTATGTAGTTTACAGGGACACAAAGTTGTATAATGACATGGGTATGACTTATTTGTACAAATAATAAGTGTTTTTACTGTATAAAATACATTACGCCTATGGAGTGCTCCAATAAAAAAGGTATTTATTTAGCAGTCAGATTTCAAAAATCTGAATATCTTATGACATTTGTATAATTATTACAATACACTCCACTATACTGCCTATTTATTAGCTTAAACCTGATTTTTTTTTTATCTTTTCCAACTACAAATATTTAATTTTTTTAAAATAACTATAACAATATGTAACTAAATGATATGGGATTTTGTAAATGATGTTCTGTTTGAATTTCAGTCTGTATTTTTTATGTATGCATATTATAATGCAATGCTTTTCAGAATTATTCATTTGAATGTGATCATTCCGACTGCTTAAAACACCAAATACATGTATATTGTTGTATTATTTCACCAGAACAATGTCAAGTGGCATTTTAAATCTGTTTTCACAGTTTTATTGAAAACATTAAGGATTCGCCATACAAAATATCTGAAATGCTTGCCAAAAAACATAGTGAAAATAAATTTTTTTGTCATGCATTTACAATATTTTGCATGCCCAATCCTACATGATTTCAGTAAAGCTGTAATGTTAGTAATATTTGCTCTTTCTCTTACGTGCACAGATGACTCCAGCGTCCTCATAATGTCCGCAGTTATGCTGTCCCCAGCCCAGATTGAAGCAGTCGCTCAGCTTCTGCTCACTGCCATTGCAATCCACGTTATCCAGGAGGATTGGACCGGAGCCGTAGCCAAAGAAAGCCAGAGATTTGGCAGCGAGGGCCGGGCCGCACCCCATCTGCTTGCAGACCACCTGAGCGTTGTCCATGTCCCAGTCATCGTCACACACCGTTCCCCAGATGGTGAAGTACAACACCTCCACTCTGCCCTGACAACTGTCCTGACCGTTCACCAGACGAATACTAGGCTTCTCTGAAATAAACCATAGATGGAGAGTAATGAATAATTTGGCCATGTGTTTGGTCAAAAATATAGCTAAACATACTAAAAAGCTTAAAGAGGTGTTCATAAGACTTTTATAATCATGACATCATGACAAAATTCAGCTTTGCATCACAAGATTAAAGTACATTTTATAATATATTCAAATGGAAAACACTACACAACCTGACAAAAGTCTTGTGGCCTATCCAAGTTTTAGGAACAGCAAATAATATGGTGACTTCTAGTTGATCATTTGGTGTCAGAAGTGGCCTATTCACCTTATTCTCCGCCGACGAGTGGGCGCTGCCATTTGAATCTTTTTGGCTCGAGACTTCCGGTCTCATTCACTTCCATTAATTTTTTTACGTTAAAAACTGCTTATTACGCTGCTTAATGTTGCAATTTGATATTTCCTTATTATATTATTCTACTTGGTCTGTAAAGTCATGCAAACATTTGTTTGTAGAGCAAGCAGTTTGACCATTTTCTGCCGTTTATTATTCCCTGTCATTTCTCCCATAGGCGACTAAATCGGAAGTTCTAAGACAATCGCGATAACAGGCGCACTTCCGCATTTTAGAATAAGATCAATATGAAAGGCAAAGGCCTCTAGATTTTGCTTATTTGAGCACAATAATATGATCATGCCTTGATTTTGATTGATGTCATTGGGACAGTGCGGTCTGACTCTGCTCAGACTAAAGTCTCATCACTGAACAGAAATAATGTCCAGTATAGAATATAAAGTCCTGCTGCAGTGGAGACAGAATGAATATTGTGTCTGACTCCATCATGAGCTTGGAGGACTGCATCCATACATCTCTGACATGACTCAAATAACTGATTAATAAAGTCATCTGGAATGAAGAAGAAAGCGTTCCTGCAGGACTCCCAGAGTTCATCAAGACTCTTTGTGTTCATCTTTAACGCCTCCTCCTTCATCATGCTCAATAATGTTCATGTCTGGTGACTGGGCTGGCCAATCCTGGAGCAGCTTGACCTTCTTTGCTTTCAGGAGCTTTGATGTGGAGGCTGAAGTATGAGCAGGAGCGCTATCCTGCTGGAGAATTGTCCCTCTTCTGTGGTTTGTAATGTAACGGGCAGCACAGATGTCTTGATAGCTCAGGCTGTTGATGTTGATCATCCACTCTGCAGATCTCTCGCACACCCCCATACTGAATGTAACCCCAAACCATGATGTTTCCTTCACCAAACCAGACTGATTTCTGTGAGAATACTGGTTCCAGTAGGTCTTCTGCAGTATTTGTGATAATTGGGATGCATTTTAATAGATGATTCATGGGAGAAATCCACCTTCTGACACTTTTTCAAATGATCAACTAGAAGTCAAGATATTATCTGTTGCTCTTACAACTGAGATCCACGACAAGACTTGTCGGGTAATGTATATAATATTTCCTAGAAATGTTTTTTTGGTAACACATTACTTGTAGGGGTGTTTATGAAAACTTTTATAATCAGGAAACATGTCATGAATGTGAATGAGATTTTATGCACGCTATATTGACAACTGTTAAGATCTCATTGCTTGTTAAAGCTGTCAAAAAGATGATCTTCATGAGGCAATATACACTCATCTGCCACTTTATTAGGTACACCTGTTCAACTGCTCGTTGACGCAAATTTCTAATCGGCCAATCACATGGCGGCAAAAATTTCCAGTGAGCGGCAGTTCTGTGGGTGCAAATGCCTTGTTGATGCGAGAGGAGAATGGCCAGACTGGTTCAGCTGATAGAAAGGCAACAGTAACTCAAATAAGCACTCGATACAACCAAGCTCTGCAGGAGAGCATCTCTGAACACACAACACGTCCAACCTTGAGGCAGATGGGCTACAGCAGCAGAAGACCACACCGGGTGCCGCTCCTGTCAGCTAAGAACAGGAAACTGAGGCTACAATTCACACAGACTCACCAAAACTGGACAATAAAAGATTGGAGAAACGTTGCCTGCTCTGATGAGTCTCCATTTCTGCTGCCAGAGTTAGATGGTCGGGTCGAATTTGGCATCAACAACATGAAAGCATGGATCCATCCTGCCTTATCCACAGTTCAGGCTGGTGGTGGTGGTGTAATGGTGTGGGGGAGATTTTCTTGGCACACTTTGAGTCCATTAGTACCAAGCGAGCATCGTGTCAACACCACAGCCTACCTGAGTATTGCTGCTGACCATGTCCATCCCTTCATGAGCACAGTGTCTCCATCTTCTGATTGCTGCTTCCAGCAGGATAACACACCATGCCATAAAGTGTGAATCATCTCAGACTGTTTTCTTGAACATGACAGAGTTCACTGAACTCAAATGGCCTACACAGTCACCAGATCTCAATCCAATAGAGCAAATTTGGGATGTGGTGGAACAGGATATTGACATCATGGATGTGCAGCCGACAAATCTGCAGAAACTGCGTGATGCTATCATGTCAACATGGAGCAAAATCTCTGAGGAATATTTCCAGTACCTAGTTAAATCTACGCCACTAAGAATTAAGACAGTTCTGAAGGCAAAAGGGGGTCCAATGCGGTACCAGTAAGGTGTACCTAATAGAGTGGCCAATAATTGTGTCATGAATCATTTTCTGATCTTGTTTTCAGTGGAACAAACTGTATCCGTCATTAACATGTCATTACCTTGTCAAATAATTGTTAACAGCGTCATTAATATTTAATGACATTTTAATTACACATTTAGGTTGTGTAGGAAAGGTTAGATGAGGAAAAACTCATAATAATCATGTTTATAACAGTGTCACGTCATGACTTTATAGGTTTAATGACAGTCTTATATACACCTTGGGCTGAAGCTGCTAATTAATAGATTATTTTTACAACATGTTGTTTATTTAACTGTTGTTTATTTCACTCTCTATCTGTCCAGTTTTCTGTCTATCTGTATGCATTTATATGTAAATGCTTATGTATGCATGCATGTGTTTTATTCATTTACTTATTCCGACTGTCTTTATGTTTGCAAATGTGTACAAGTGTGTGTTTTATTTATGCATAATTTTTTTCTTGGTTAATTTGATTTTAAATGGTTAACTGCACAGTGGTGGGATGCTGAAATTACCAGTGCATGTATTTTAATGAGCTTCAGATGTCTTGGTTACCTTTGGTGGTTGATGCAGTAGTCCTCACAGTGGTTGTCATTTCAGTAGCTGCCACTGGCATTTCTGTCACTGAGGAAAATACAGAAACTTGACATGAGCAGCAAATCTCGCCATCTGCTGGTGCTGTGAGGGATTTATTACGCAGGACTGTCCTGCAGTTTGTGGCAGATGGCCTGTTCACTACAGCACACAGTTAATGCCCAAGCGGATGGTCAGACGCAGCAGTTAATAACAATAAATTGGCTGTTAATTCAAGCGTGCATTATTGAAAATAGCAGGTGAAGTTACTGTCCCCATGTAGACTATAGGCAGCGTTTATACCTGCTGTGCTTTCTGGAAAGAGGAATCCTCTGCCTGCAGTATCTGTGTTTATATCCGGCATCATGGTGGAGCTGGACCCTGCCGTATGAGAGAGAGAAAGTTAAATCTACAACACTGAAAAAATTATTCAGTGGATTTACACTTTTTTTTTTTTAAGGTGAGTGAATGCAAACAATTCGTATGTGCTGACTTTAAACAAACAAATGAAGTTGAACATTAATAAATTGAATTGGTTTGTTTAAATTCAGCACATATAAATTGTTTGCAATCACCTACCTTAAAAAACAGGAAGGGTAAAGGATATAAAGCCCTAAAACCACAATATGAATACCATTTTATATTCAAAGTCAATAAGTGTAGATGCATGTACGTTATGATTTGGATTTTGGAATAATATATACTCATCGGCCACTTTATTAGGTACACCTGTCTAACTGCTTGTTAACACAGATTTCGAATCGGGCAATCACATGGCGGCAACTCAATGCATCTAGGCATGTAGACATGGTCAAGACGATCCGCTGCAGTTCAAAGCGAGCATCAGAATGGGGAAGAAAGGGGATTTAAGTGACTTTGAATGTGGCATGGTTGTTGGTGCCAGATGGGCCGGTTTGAGTGTTTCAGAAACTGCTGATCAACTGGGATTTTCACGCACAACCATCTCTAGGGTTTACAGAGAATGGTCAGAAAAAGAGGAAATATACAGTGAGCGGCAGTTCTGTGGGCGCAAATGCCTTGTTGATGCCAGAGGTCAGAGGAGAATGGCCAGACTGGTTCAGCTGATAGAAAGGCAACAGTAACTCAAATAAGCACTCGCTACAACCGAGCTCTGCAGAAGAGCATCTCTGAACACACAACACATCCAACCTTGAAGCGGATGGGCTACAGCAGCAGAAGAGCACACCAGGTGCCGCTCCTGTCAGCTAAGAACAGGAAACTGAGGCTACAATTCACACAGGCTCACCAAAACTGGACAATAGAAGATTGGAGAAACATGCCTGCTCTGATGAGTCTCCATTTCTGCTGACACATTCTGATGGTTGAGTCAGAATTTGGCATCAACAACATGAAAGCATGGATCCATCCTGCCTTGTATCAACAGTTCAGGCTGGTGGTGGTGGTGTAATGGTGTGGGGGAGATGTTCTTGGCACACTTTGGGCTCATTAGTACAATTGAGCATGGTGTTGAGCACCACAGCCTACTCGAGTATTGTTGCTGACCATGTCCATCCCTTTATGAGCACAGTGTACTCATCATCTAATGGCTACTTTCAGCAGGATAACACACCATGTCATAAAGCGTGAATCATCTCAGACTGGTTTCATGAACATGACAATGAGTTCACTGTACTCAAATGGCCTCCACAGGCATCTTTGGGATGTGGTGGAACAGGAGAGTCTCATCATGGATGTGCAGCCGACAAATCTGCAGAAACTGTGTGATGCTATCATGTCAATATGGAGCAAAATCTCTGAGGAATATTTCCAGTATCTTGTTGAATCTATGCCATGAAGGATTAAGGCAGTTCTGAAGGCAAAAGGGGGTCCAAACCGGTACTAGTAAGGTGTACCTAATAAAGTGGCCGGTAAGTGTATATCATATCTTTGATGATCTTACAATAACAGCAATAAATCATATTACAGACATATATTATGATAGAAAAGAAATTGAAAAAAATCTTATTATTATTATAGTTTTTACTGTATTATTGATCAAATTCATGAGAATAGACCCAAAAAAATGTATACATATTCTTTAGTGATATTTAACAGATTAGGGAAACTTTCACAGTTTATCCTATAATATATTTTTTAAGTTTTATTTTGGCTAAAATATTATTTTTTTTCATTAAAAGCCATTTTAAGGTCAATATTATTAGCTTCCTTAAGCAATATTAGCTTTGGATTGTCTACAGAACAACCCACTGTTATACAATAACTTGCCTAATCACCCTAACTTTACCCTAATTACCCTAGTTAAGCCTTTAAATGTCATTTTAAGCCAAATACTTGTATCTAGTAGTAAATATCTAGTCAAATATTTATTATTAATTTTTAAATACATAAATAAAATGGATATTTAATAAAATCTTTCCATTTAATAATAATAAGGGCTAATAATTCTGACTTCAACTGTGTATACATGTATATAATTTATTTGATGATCTTTAAATCACAGCTAGGGATAACTTTTTAAACATCTATTTTAATAGAATTTAGATATAAAGTAATTTTATATTTTTAAAGAAAAACTATAAATAATATCTAATAATATTACAGTTTTTACTGTATAATTTATCAAATAAATTATTAATAAAGAAAACATTGTCAAAATCAAAGCATTGTAGTAGTGGTATAGAATGTATGTGTTGTTTAGATATATAATGTGTGCGCTTTGGTCAACATTTAATTATTTCTGTCACGATTACCAGCGATCGCACTTCATAAGTCACTGGATCTCACTCATATTAACTTATGGACTACAAATCCGCCGTTTGTGGACTACATTTTCATACACGCACTCCGCTCACACATGCTTCCTCATCTAGACTGATTACACTTGCACCACCTAAAGATTGTCAGACTGATTACACACACTATATAGGCAGTACACACACACACTCACTCCAAGGGCTGAGTCTTGTTAGCTGTAAAGTGACATTACAACACGTTATCCTCGTCTTGTTTTCCCAACCCGGGCTCATTGTGGAAACGTAGCCCCGCGGACATTTCTGCGGATCGCGAAATATGTCCCGGGAGGTATGTATTCGAGCGGTTTTTGTTTTCACGGATCCGCAAGAGGCCGCTGTGCGCGGTTTTTCGCGTCTCGAGTGCCTCTCGGGAGCGCTCGCCGTTCGCGCCCACGCTGTTCTCGTGCGAAAAGCTGCCGAAGGCCGCTGTGGAGCGACCGACTGGCCGGCTGAACGACCGAAAGATCGGCCGGTCGATCGGCCGACCCGGCCACCCTCCTCTTCCTCCTCCTCCTCCTTCCCTAAACCCAAGCCACGGTTTGCAAAAGCCGTCCATTAAAAAAAAAAAAAAGCAAGAGCCTTCGTCTTTGATTTTGACCGCGTTTTCGGATCCCGCCGCGTTCTCGTCCTTAGTTTTCGGATTCTGTTTTTCATCTTACCTGAATTCTGGAACCGCTCTTGCCCGGACCCGATCCTGGTCATCCCCGCGGCTGGCTCCTCCTCCTCCGGGCTTCTGCTCCGCCGACGTAACGCTGCAAGCTAAGCGGACAAACTGGTAGCAGTGGGAAAGCCCACTCGGAGGCGAGCCGTTGGCCGGCGAGCGCGAAGAGGAGGAGCGAAGCGGCGCCACACCGCCCCGCAGCATTCGCTCCAGAAAAACTAAACGCGGCTGTACATACCTCCGGCCATGTAAATCGCGGTCTCCAGAAACTTCCGCGGGGCTACGTTTCCAGAATGAGCTTGGGTTGTGTTTTCCTTTGTTTAGACCTTTGCCTTGTTAGCCGTTTGTCCTAGTCTGCCGCCTGCCTTACGAGCTCTCGCCTGCTATTTGACTACGATTCTGGACTGCCTCTATACATCTGTTTGCACCCGTGTTGACCATTGCTTGCCTGACTCTCAATAAACCTGCACAAGGATTCTACTTCAGTTGTCTGGGTCACAATCGTGACAATCATAGAGGAGAAATGGTCGTGCCCAATTAAGCCTGGTCTCTTTCAAGGTTTTTTTTCGTTCACTTTGGTCAATTGGTTAAGTTTATTCCTCCACTGTCGCCACTGGCTTGCCTGGTTTGGGACTTGTGGAGCTGCACATCGATGGATTTGCTCTTCAGTGTTTGAACTCTCAGCAGTGAAAATTAACCCACACTGAACTGAACTAAACCGTACTTCAACTCTGAAAACTGGACTGACTCAGTCTCAGTTTACTATAATATTCTACGTTAAGCTGCTTTGACGCAATCTACATTGTAGAAGTGCTATAAATATAATCAGAACTGATCCGACTGGATGTGCAATAGCAGTACCTGAGCAGATAACGCCGGCGTCCTCATGGTGTCCGCAGTTATTGACTCCCCACCCGAGGCTGTAGCAGGAGGCCAGGCTGCTCTCGTGCCCGTTGCAGTTCACGTTGTCCAGCAGAATCCGGCCCGTGCCGTAGCCGAAGTAGGCATTTGTTGGAGCTCCGACCGCTGACCCGCAGCTGAGCTGTTGACACACGACTGTGGCATCTGCTATGCTCCAGTCATCATCACACACCGTCCCCCAGTTTCCCTGATAGTAGACCTCCACCCGGCCCTGACAGCGGTCCGCCGCCCCCGCCAGACGAACCGATCCATCTCCTACAGCAAAAAAAAGAGGTCAATCAGGGTTTTCTGGGAGCAAATATTTCTGATATCCACAACTAGGGCTGCACAATATATTGTTTTAGCAATGTGCACATCTGCAATAATCACATCGCGAGAAATGTTGAGTCTATTTTGAGTTATAGTTGACCAGGAGCCACAGAATTGTATGCATTTATATATAAATAAATGCATGTTAATATAATAATATGCAAATGTTTCTGTGATATTCACAACATTCATTCATTCATTTTCCTTCGGCTTAGTCCTTCATTTATGATGGGTCGCCACAGCGGAGTGAATTTTACGCAGGGAATGCCCTTCCAGCTGCAACCCAGTGCTGGGAAACACCATTACACACTTATTCACACACACACACTTGTACAGTACAACCAATTTAGTTCATCAATTCATCTATCACATGTGTTTGGACTGTGGGAGAAATCGGAGCTCCCGAAGGAAACCCACGCCAACAAGGGAAGAACATGCAAACTCCACACAGAAGCGCCAGCTAAACCAGCTGGGACTCGAACCAGCGACCTTCTTGCTGTGAGGCCACAGTGATAATCACTGGGTTGCAGCTGGAAGGGCATCCACCGTGTAAAACACATGCTGGAATAGTTGGTGGTTCATTCTGCTGTGGCGCCCCTTGATAAATAAGGAACTAAGCCTCAGGAAAATGATTGAATGAATGAAAATTATTTTCGGTTTTTGTATAGATTTGTTTCTATCACTATATCAGTGTTTCTCAACTGGTGGGTCGTGACCCAAAAGTGGGTTGCAGGAACATTTTCAGTGGGTCGCGGAGTGTGTGGTCAAAAAAACAACAACAAAAGTTTAATTTTTAACTTATTTTGACTTTTATTTTGAAATGCGTGCACGACAAACGTACCATTTGACATATGAAATTTCGTTAAATTATAGCAAGTCAAAGCGCAAGTACGACCCAGAATATGTAAAGTATGGATTTACATATATTGACGACAAAAAAAAAAGACTTAAAGCCTCAGTGTGTCATAAGTAGTGAGGTGCTCTCACAAGAAAGCACGAAACTTTCTAAATTAAAACAACATTTAGAAACTAGACAACATGTTTTATTAACAGTTTAGTTCATGGATCACCAAACTTGTTCCTGGAGGGCCGGTGTCCTGCAGATTTTAGCTCCAACCCTAATCAAACACACCTGAACTATCTAATCAAGGACTTGCTAGGTATACCTTAAACACCCAGGCAGGTGTGTTGATGCAAGTTGGAGCTAAACCTTGCAGGGACACCGGCCCTCCAGAACCAAGATTGGTGACCCCTGGTTTGGTTCATGGTAACTGAACCTTTCCTTACCCTAACCACTGTTTACAGTATTTGTTGCTTTTACTCTGTAATTTGATACATTAAATATTGTTTATTTGTAAGTCTTGGTGTTTTTCTTATGATTTATCTGTCACTGCTTGTGAATGTTAACAAATAAATACAAATCAATTATAATTCCTAAAATTGTATTATGGGGCGAAGCAGTGGCGCAGTAGGTAGTGCTGTCGCCTCACAGCAAGAAGGTCACTGGGTCGTTGGTTCGAGCCTCGGATCAGTTGTTTCTGTGTGGAGTTTGCATGTTCTCCCTGCCTTCGCGTGGGTTTCCTCCGGGTGCTCCGGTTTCCCCCACAGTCCAAAGACATGCGGTACAGGTGAATTGGGTAGGCTAAATTGTCTGTAGTGTATGAGTGTGTGTGTGAATGTGTGTGTGGATGTTTCCAAGAGATGGGTTGCGGTTGGAAGGGCATCCGCTGCTTAAAAACTTGCTGGATAAGTTGGCGGTTCATTCCGCTGTGGCGACCCCGGATTAAAAAAGGGACTAAGCCGAAAAGAAAATGAATGAATGAATGAATGAAAACTGGATTATAGTTCCTAAAAATTTGGGTTGCGGCTTGATGACCATGTAAAAATGTGGGTCCCATTGCCAAACCAGTTGAGAACCCCTGCACTATATAATATATATAGGCCTAATACACACACATATATTTTATGTCAAAACAAACTTTTGCTTTGGATGTGATTACGCTTGATTAGTCTTTGCCCAGTGCTAATTATTAAAACCTGAAGTTGTTATCCTCACATAAGAGTTTATATAAAAAGTGCAACTCACTTAATCCAGAGCTCTGGGGGGTTGGTGTGGTGGGCGCCGCTCGCATTTCAACAACATTATTGCCTGTGAGAAAACAAACCATGAGTATAGTACTGCACGACACTTCTGGTGCTCTTGAAGAGAGATGCGGGTAAGGTTAGGGACAGGTTTGGGAATATTTACATTTACATTTAGTCATTTAGCAGACGCTTTTATCCAAAGCGACTTACAAATGAGGACAAGAAAGCAATTTACACAACTATAAGAGCAACAATGAATAAGTGCTGTAGGCACTGTAAGAAGAAAAACATTAGTCTTTTTTTTTTGGTAGAACAGTTAGCGGTGGAGTCAGAGAGGCAATTGCAGATTAGAAAGTAAAGTGGAAACTAAATAGTTGAGTTTTAAGTCGTTTCTTGAAGACAGCGAGTGACTCTGCCGTTCTGATGCAGTTAGGGAGTTCATTCCACCAAATGGGCAGATTGAATGCGAGAGTTCAGGAAAGTGATTTCTTCCCTCTTTGGGATAGAACCACGAGGCGATGTTCATTCACAGAACGCAAGTTTCTGGAGGGTAAATAAATATGCAGAAGTGAGAGCAGATAAGAAGGGGCAAAGCCAGAAGTCGCTTTGTAAGCAAACATCAGATCTTTGAATTTGATGCGAGCAGCAACTGGCAGCCAGTGCAAACGGATGAGTAGCGGAGTGACTTGTGCTCTTTTAGGTTCATTAAAGACCACTCGTGCTGCTGCGTTCTGAAGCAGCTGAAGAGGTTTGATAGAGTTAGCTGGAAGCCTGGCTAGTAGAGAGTTGCAATAGTCCAGTCTTGAGAGAACAAGAGCTTGAACAAGTTTCCAGTTTCCTTTATGTCATCCAAATCATCACAATAGAATTGTAATGCAGAACAAAATTACGTTGCAACAGACCCAACAAGAACATAAAAAACATCACTATAAAAACACTATAAAATCCTAACATGATAAATAAGCTTTTATAATTCCATAGAAATATAAAAAATATAATTATAGAAGATATAACCCATTTTTTTTTAAATCTCTGAAGAGAATAACTTAATACTTAAATACCTATTTCACCATTTGTTGTAATATTAACCATTTATGCTAGTTTAACAAATGTATTTATTTTTAACGCTAGCTATCAACAATGCTTAAGAAATGGTATTATTTAAAAGTCTTATAATGACAGGATAAAAAATCTCTCGAAACCGCACTGATTTGCTCCTCAGGCTTCTGTAACGTCTGCCTGATGGCATGAGTGAGAGCAGGCTATGACCAGGGTGGGTTTGATCCCCTAAAATGTTATTTGCCCTAGACAGACAACGGCGTTGGTAAAGTTCCTCGATAGATGTCATTTTGACTCCAACAGACCTTTCAGCTGACTTTATGATCCTCTTAATGGTGTTCATGTCAGACACACTGCTATTCTCTTACCAAAGGGAGATGCCATTAGTAAGAACAATCTCAACAGCTCCTCTGTTAAAAGTTGAGGATTGATTGGCTGAGGTGTGCTCTTTTCAACCTTCTCAGAAAGTGCAGTCGCTGGTGCGCTTTCTTCGCAAGACAAATGGTATGGAGAGACCAAGTCCGGTTCTTAGTAACATGGACCCCCAGAATTTTTTTCTGCTGTACAGTCTCCACAGCAGTGTTGTTAATATATACAGGGGAATAACAAGGAGTTGAGCTGCATGTTCAGATAGGAAGGGTTGGACCTTTATGGTGTTATAGAATGCAAATCTGCAAGATCAAGCCGTTCTAGAGATGTGGTCAGAGAAGTTTAGTTGGTCATCAATCGTTACTCAGTTGTAAGGATAGGGTAGGTTTAAGTTTGGGTTAAGCTAAGGGATGGGTCAAGAGTGTTTTTATAAATGTATATACAAAAATAATTACAGATGCAATAACAGTTTTTAATGTACATGAATGTACATTAAACATAAAAACGAGCAAGAAATTCAACGTTCAATAAGAGCATGTTGCCTTGCATAATATCCCAGTCGGCCATTTTCATTTTCTATTTTCAGCTCATCCACATACCTCTACATGTGACGGCCACATCTTCATAATGGTAGCAGTTATGGACGCCCCATCCCTGATTCCCACACTGACTCAAGTCCATCTCTCCTCCTTTACAGTCCACGTTGTCCAGCAGAATTGGACCGGAGCCTTGGCCAAATCTGGAGCTGCTTCCGACGGCCACAGCCACACCGCAGTCCAGCTGTCTGCAGACCACATTGGAGTCCACCATGTCCCAGTCATCATCACAGACCGTCCCCCATGTGCCGTTATGCAGGACCTCCACACGACCCTCACACTGGGATTTACCATTCATCAGCCGTACTGAAGAAGAGAAGAAACAGCAGGTCAGGTGTAAGAAAATACTAAATTCAGGAACTAGAGAAAAGCCCATTCCCAATTCCATTGTTTTACCTCTTCCACATTGACCCTTGAAACAGAGTGTGAGGGGAAGGGGCTTTAAAATGTACCTCTAAGGAATGGGACAGCCCTACAATACACACACACGGCATCATATGGATGGCAATCTCTTACTTGATATGAGATTGACTGCTGTAATTGTTCCAGTTGTGTTATTTTTTGGGATTTATCTTTGGGAAATCACTGAAGGCTGCGATATCATGTTATCATAGCGATATAATATGGCAATAAGCCCATAGCTGTGCTGTGCATTTACACCATGGTCATATTCACCTATGTAAACAGACAAAAACAACATTAACATTATAGCAGACACTGTAAAATGGTCGTTCCCAGCCACTAGATTTTTCTGACAGGGTATTCCAGCGTCAACAAGTGAGAGATGTGAAACTACTGCTATACAGTAGTTATTATTATGGATTATAGATAGCCAAACTTAGCATAAACACGCAAAACGAGGAGTAAGGATCAGGGCTTGGAATTGGAAATCGGAATTGGACCTAATATTCTGAAATAGTATTGTTCAGGGGTCAAACTATTGTCATAGTCAACTAAGTTCTGCCGTTATAAAGGTAGTTCATTGATTTGTTGTTTCCTGAATCCATTTTTGCAAATATCTTTTCCAAACTTCCAAACCATTGTTAGCCAACTAAGGTCACAAGTTATGGCAATAGAAATGTTCTAGTTAGGGTTGAGAACAATTCAGGAGCAAGAATAATATACTGAAATAGTTTTGTTTAGGGGTGCGTTTCTGAACACCATTGTTAGCAAACTAAGGTCGCAATTTCTGTTGTTAGAAACATTCTAGTTTAGGGTTAAGAACAATTCAGGAACAAAAGAAATATTCTGAAATCGTTCATGGGTGTGTTTCCGAAAACAAGTGTCAAAGCCAACTAAGATCACAAGTTCTGCCGTTTACCAAAATTGTTCATTGATTTGGTGTTTCCTTAAACCATCTTTGCAAACATCATTTCCAAACTTCCAAACCATTGTTACCCAACTAAGATAGCAATTTCTGATAACCATTACTAACGTTCTAGTTAGGGTTAAGAACAATTCAGAGAACAAGAGTAATATTCTGAAATGGTATTGTTCAGGGGTGAACAATCCATCTTTGCAAACTTCCAAATCTTTTCCAAACTTCCAAACCATTGTTAGCCAACTACGGTAGCAATTTCCAACCCAGGCTCATTCTGAAAACGTAGTCCCGTGGACGTTTCTGAAGACCGCGAAATACGTCCCGGGAGGTGCGTATTTGTGCAGTTTTTGTTTTCGCGAATCACGAGAGGCCGCTGTGTGCGCTTTTTCGTATCTCGAACGTCTCTTGCAAGTGTTGTTCACGCCCACGCTGTTCTCGCGCTAACCCACCAGAGGCCGCTGTCTGACTGACCGAATGATTGACTGCGCGACCGGCCAATCAGCTGACCCACCCTCCTCCTTCCCTGAACCCAACCAGTTTTACCGATTGACTCGCCCTCCCACTCACTTCCCTAAACCCGAGCAACAATTTAGAAAAGCCATCTAGAAAAAGAAAAGCCATGATCTGTTTTTTACCACGTTTTCGGATTTCACCACGTTCTCACCCTGTTATGAACTCGTTTGCTTTACTTTTTGGATTCTGTTTTGTCTTACCTGATTTCTGGAACCGCTCTTCACCGGGCTCGGACCTGGACGCCTTTGTCAACTCCTCCTCTCTGCATCTGAACAAACTGATTGCGGCGGGAAAGCCCTCCACACGGAGCTAAGCGGGCAGCCGGCTAGCGCGAAAGGGAATGGCGTCAAACCGCCCCATAGCGTTCGCTTAAAAAAATTAAATGCAGCCACACGTACCTCCCGGGACGTCCATGGGACTACGTTTTCAGAATGAGTTTGGGTTGGCAATTTCTGATTTTACAAATTTTCGACTTAAGGTTGAGACCAATTCAGGAACAAGAGTAATATTCTGAAATGGTATCGTTCAGGGGTGTGTTTCCGAAAACCATTATTAGAGCTGTAGTTAGAAACAGAGTTCCTGTCTGTATTCAGAGATATCCCCCCCTGTTCCCTATTCCTTTCAAACGTTGTAAAATGTGTTACTAATTTTACATAATAATGCTTTTGTAATGATTATTATTATTTTACAGTTGTTTACGCTGAACACATAAACAATTAAGCAATACACACACACACACACACACTTGTTTTTGTGAAAAGTGGGGACATTGCATAGATTTCCATTCATTTTATACTGTCCAAACCATACATTATATTGCCCTCACCCCACCCCACCCCTAAACCCAACCATCACAGGAGACTGTGTGCAGCTTTACTCTCTGATTAAACTCATTCTGTAGGATTTTTAGGCTTTTTGAGAAACGAGGACGTCACCAATGTCCTCATATTTCACCTCCTTTTTGTAATACCTGTGTCATACCCATGTCACTATACAGATTTGTGTCCTGATATGTCACAAAAACACATAAACACACACACACACACACACGCACACACAAAATGTTATTATACCTGTATAGCCCAAACTTTTTTGCTTTGGTCAATATCGTGATATTACCACATATCATGAATAAAGCTTGAATAAAGTTTATTTGATGTCAAAAAACATTCTAGTTAGGGTTCAGATCAATTTTTCTGCTTCATATTTGACTAACAGTAGTACTTTTTGCAGGACTTAAATAAATACACGTCTTTGACCATTTTAATAGAATTTAACAGGATTTTTCTGAATTTTCTAACAGTAGTGTGTCAGTCTCCACAAATAAATATGAAGCAATAAGCAGTTAAAAATAACAATACATTGTTCTTAGCCTGTTATTAGATTAAGTATATCAAATTTTTACACATTTCACTGTTTTTTTTATGCAATTAACACGGCTTTGATGAGCAGGAGAGACTTTTTTTTGTTGTTGTTTTGTTTGCATGATATTTAAAAACATACTATTGTCAACAAAATGCTATTACCACGGTTATCATATCCAGATAACACATGGGTTTTCCATTGTGCATGTCTGAAAAATGTGCTTTTCCCATATATTTGTGTTCTTTTTGGTTCTTTTTCGCTATTGTTCATATGAAGGTCGTTGTCTAGTGTACACGGCTTGAATATAATGACATAATGGACCCTGTAAGAATGTCCCTAATCCCCTTCAACTTAAGGCACACTAATAAGTCTAAATATGACATACGACTCCAGAAAGAGAGCGAGAGCATAGTGCTGGAGAAGGGGATTGTGTAAATTGAGCAAGAGGAAGTGACCCGTCTTTTTTTTCTTTCTTGTGCCTTAGAGGCAATTATGACCTGCTCTCTTTCCCTGTTCTTGCCAGTAAAACTCGTCCTTTCTTAAAAGGGTGTGTTTTAAAAGGAAATAACAGTGATCCTTTTGCTGCTGGTTCAAACTGCTTGTTTAATATAAGCTGAAATAACATGAATCTTCAGCTTTTTTGGACAGCTTATTTGTTTAATCTTCAAACCACTTAAATCTTGAATAGCGAACCGTTTTTGTAATCGACGACATGAATTCAGTGTGTTGGTGTAACTGAGTGGATATGCAGTTCTCAGTGTGCATAAACAAACGATATACAACATTACAACACTATTTATTAATCATATTTCAGCATTTACTAATGCATTATTAAAGAGGCCCTATTATGCATCATAAAAGGTCATTATTTGGTTCTCATAATTTTGATTTGTTGTAAAAAAGCAGCCGTTGACATCCTTTTTTTCCAGCATTTCTTGTTATATCTCTATTTGTGTTCAGCAGAAGGAAAATTTTAAATAGTTTCTCAAAGTGGGGCGACGCAGTGGCGCAGTAGGTAGTGCTGTCGCCTTACAGCAAGAAGGTCGCTGATTCGATCCTCGGCTCAGTTGACGTTTCTGTGTGGAGTTTGCATGTTCTCCCTTTGTACGCGTGGGTTTCCTCCGGTTCCCCCACAGTCCAAAGACATGCGGTACAGGTGATTTGGATAGGCTAAATTGTGTGTGTGGATGTTTCCCAGAGATGGGTTGCAGCTGGAAGGGCATCCCCTGTGTAAAACATGTGCTGGATAAGTTGGCGGTTCATTCCGCTGTGGCGACCCTGGATTAATAAAGGGACTAAGCCGACAAGAATGAGAACAGATTTTCATTTGTGGGTGAACTATGCCTTTCATTTAACCTCCTAAGGCCCAAGCTGTTTTTTTCATGCATTTTTCATTTTACAATTTGGGCTTATTGATTCCTAATTAGAATAAAAACTTAAGTTTCATATTTTAATATGATGCACTTTTAGAGAAAAATGGTCCATATATGTGAACTCGTGGTCCGAATTTACATAAAACACTTTTTCTTGGCTGTTTTTTAATGCATATTTAACATAGAAACATTTTTGATCATGTTGTGACTATATGAGAGAGTAAAAACAACATTTTTCCCTATTTCAGACAGCTAAAGATATAGTTTGGGACATTTCATTTGCTGCAAAACAGTTGCAGGGTGACACTGTGTTTCAGTATCAAAATCTGAAACATTCAAAGTATTTTAAATAGCTGCTTAAGAGCTGAAATGTGCTGTCCACATATGTGGACACTTAAGCCCTAGGAGGTTAAAGGTAATTCAAATAGAATCTGGAAAAAAAAATCGTTGGGTCAAAATTTATTTTGCTTTTGTACTCCATATGTTACAACCCAGGCTTTTTCTGAAAACGTACCTCTATATACACTTCTTTAAAGCGCCAAATACATGACAAGAGCTACGTTTTTTTTGAAATTTTTGTTTTCGCCAATCCACCAGGTGGCGCTGTGTACGCTTTATCACATCTCAAATTTGTCTCGCAAGTGCCATTCGCGCCTACTGTTCTTGCATAAATCCACTAGAGGCCACTGTATATGCTTTTTCACATCTCAAATTTGTCTCGCAAGCGTCATTCGCGCCTACTGTTCCCGCATAAATTCATCAGTGGGCGCTGTGTACGCTTTGTCACATCTCAAATTTGTCTCGCAAGTGCTATTCGCGCCTACTGTTCTTGCATAAATCCACTAGAGGCTGCTGTGTACGCTTTTTCACATCTCAAATTTGTCTCGCAAGTGTCATTCGCGCCTACTGTTCTTGCATAAATCCACTAGAGGCCACTGTATATGCTTTTTCAGATCTCAAATTTGTCTCGCAAGCGTCATTCGCGCCTACTGTTCTTGCATAAATCCACTAGAGGCCACTGTATATGCTTTTTCAGATCTCAAATTTGTCTCTCAAGTGCCATTCGCGCCTACTGTTCCCGCATAAATTCATCAGTGGGCGCTGTGTACGCTTTGTCACATCTCAAATTCGTCTCGCAAGTGCTATTCGCTCCTACTGTTCTTGCATAAATCCACTAGAGGCTGCTGTGTACGCTTTGTTACATCTCAAATTTGTCTCGCAAGTGCTATTCGCGCCTACTGTTCTTGCATAAATCCACTAGAGGCTGCTGTGTACGCTTTGTTACATCTCAAATTCGTCTTGCAAGCGTCATTCGCTCCTGCTGTTCTCGCATAAATCCACCAGTGGGTGCTGTGTACACTTTTTCAGATCTCAAACTTGTCTCGCAAGTGCCATTTAACCCCTGCTGTTCTCGCATAAATCCACCAGTGGGTGCTGTGTACACTTTTTCAGATCTCAAACTTGTCTCGCAAGTGCCATTAACTCCTGCTGTTCTCGCATAAATCCACCAGTGGGTGCTGTGTACGCTTTTTCAGATCTCAAACTTGTCTCGCAAGTGCCATTCACCCCTGCTGTTCCCGCATAAATCCACCAGTGGGCGCTGTGTACGCTTTGTCACATCTCAAATTCGTCTTGCAAGCGTCATTCACTCCTGCTGTTCTCGCATAAATCCACCAGAGGCCGCTGTGTACGCTTTTTCAGAACTCAAATTTGTCTTGCAAGTGCCATTCGCGCCTGCTGTTCTCGCATAAATCCACCAGAGGCCGCTGTGTATGCTTTTTCAGATCTCAAATTTGTCTCGCAAGCGTCATTTGCGCCTGCTGTTCTTGGATAAATCCACCAAATTAGTGAAAATGTGTCGTTCATTCATGTTCCTTCGTCTTAGTCCCTTATTTTTCCGGGGTTGCCACAGTGGAATGAACTGCCAACTATTCTGGCATATGTATTACGCAGCCCTTCCAGCTGCAATCCACAATACTAGGAAACACTCATACATTCTCACATTCACACACACTCATACACTACGGCCAACTTTTCATTCAATTATTTTCTTTTCGGCTTAGTCCCTTTGCTAATCTGGGGTCGCCACAGCAGAATGAACCGCCAACTTATCCAGCACATGTTTTACGCAGGGGATGCCCTTCCAGCGGCAACCCATCACTGGGAAAACTACGGTCAGTTTAGTTTATTTAATTCATCTATGTGTTTGGACTGTGGGGGAAACCGGTACGCTGGCCAGCTGGAACTCGAACCAGCAATCTTCTTGCTGTGAGGCGACAGTGCTAACCACTCAGCCACCGTGTTTGCCCTTGGAAATGAATGCCATAATTAAATTAAGTTACAACAAGACTGTGAAAAATGCTGGGTTTCACACAATCAATTTGTGTTGGGACAACATAAAGGAGTTAAGTTAACACATCCGTTTTTACAAATTTAAGTTGATTGATCATAAAAAAATGAAGTTGCAAAAAACTCTCCAGAAATGTGTTGATTCAGATCATTTTACATAAATAGTTTGAGCGAAAAACAAGTGAGTGTGAGTGCACAGATGAGTGAGAAATACATTTCTGAGATGCTCACCTTGAGACTGTGTTTTCCCTGCAGGACTTGTGTTATTGGCTGTGAGGGAACAAAAAACAGGAGAAAAGTCAGAGAGAGGGAAAGAGAGAGAGAGAGAGAAAACAAGGATTGTGGTCAAATTATTTGCTGAAAGGAGGTTCTTGGCCCTCCAGAACTGCAGCCCTCTATATCTACTACATCTATTTTCCTGTAATTTTAGACTGGAGGATACCGGAAGACTGTGGATTCAGCTCAGGGTGAGAAACAGGCCGAATCGCAGCACAACTTTTGCACTAATCTCAATAATCAACATTGAATAATGGATCTGATCAACTGACAAGCAAGTCAATTTATAAATATTATAATAAAAATATACAGGTAAAAGTCTTATTTGTTTTTATTTGTTAAATTTAGTTGTTTTAAAGCCATTTTGAGGTCAATATTATTAGCCCCCTTAGGCAATATTAGTTTTGGATTGCATTAAAAAAAAAAGTGCATTAACTGCTATGCAAAGTTTTGACTGCCTAACGGTAACTTTACATCATCCACATCGTTATGCCAGCAGTCAATCACCTAAATTAGTCTAATATTAATAGTTAAATAAACACACACATTCGGTTACAGTGAAAACAGTATGTTTTTCTGCAGTAGCCTAAATAAATCCTAAACATTAAAAATGCTTTTAGATCAGCTGTATTTACACATAGCCTATGAATAGCCAATTAAAAAACAGCTTGTTTTAACATTGCAAGATGCCCCAAAACTAGACTAAAAACACAGTTAACTCCCAAAACACCGTTAAGTCATTCATGTGAATGCATTAATGGAAAATCATACACATGATCTGATAATTTAACTGCATTTTGCAACTCAAAGAGGGAATTTTCAGCTGCAGGAGCACAATAAATCAAGAAAGATTCCGACCTCTGTCAGAAAAGTCAAACATGTTGATTTTTTTTCCTAAAAATTTTATTCATTTTCCTACAAGCCATTGTACACTCTTTTAAAGGAAAAAAATCTTTATTTATTTGTTTTACAATTGTTGGTTTGTTTCATTTTACATTAAAAACGTAATGATAAAATAAAGTTGTTAATTCTGTTCGATTAAAGTTGAGTTTTTTTCCTAAAAAAAAAACACTACAAAATGTACCGATAAGAGAATCGTTAAAGTACTGAACCGATAAGTGGTATTGATAAAAATAGTAATACCGTTAAAACCTTAACGATACCCATCCCTACTCCTGATTCATTAATGCGGCGCCAATGTCTGCTAAAGATCAGATTAAAGTTCGAGCGTTTCATGCATAATATGCGATACGCATGTTAAGTTCGCAAAACGATCAACTTGCGCTGATTCATTCATCAGAAATGCAAATCAGTCGCTCTTGATGCTTCATCCACGTCTGGTGTGAATGCAGGATCTGTTAGCAATAAAAGTGTACTTTTGGAAAAGGTACCGCCCCAGGGACTGATTTTGTACCTTTATTTCTGAGTGAGTAAATATAATTTTAAAGCATTTTTTAAAAATCATTTTTTTATTGTAATGTGACATTTGTATATTTTGTTTTTATACATTATACTACAATTTGTATTATTACTTTTGTTATTTATTAGTGTATTTATTATTATTATTATTATTATTAGTTGTAAATAAAAAATATAAAAATATATGTACAATATTATAGTCAAACTGTACTTACAATAAAAAAATAAATAATTGTATTAAAAATTAAATTTCACTAATGAAGAGAAGTAAGTCTATAAAATAACAGAAAATGTGCTGCAGTTTATTACAAGGTGTTTGAAGCGTGATATACGACACCAACCCAGACAATATAGCACTGCAAACTATTACAAATGTTCTTAAAAGTCAAGGTTAAAAGTTGTTGGAGGAAATATTAAGGTCTCATAATGGATAAATAAATGAGGAAAAAATAAAAACTTGAATCACAAAATACGGTAAGCAGCTAATTTACGGATATTTTTTGCCTAGCACTCTTTGTTGTTTGTTCAGAAAGTGGTGTTTCTGACAAAAAAGGGGGAAAAAACTCCTCTTCCTTTTTTAGACACTGGTCACTTTGGCTGGAGGGTTTGTTTGTCCTCTGTTTTTGTGGACAGGGACAGTGCCTGTACAAACTATTGTATGTAATCATGAATTGATGGTGTATTATTTCAGCAGCTCACAAAGATGGTAGAAAATAGGCGTTTTTTCCAGAACATCCCATTTAGGTCAAGTCACAGGCGTCTCTGTTTATTAATGTAAAAAAAGTCTGTGATTTTGTCAGTAAAAAATAATCTTTGGTAAAAATCTATAGCCTGTTTAACAGTAAGTGTGCTTTATTTTTACGGTGAATAATCGTACATTGACTTTCCCACAATTGACTCTTTTTTTTTTTGCTATTTTGCTGACATTACTATGATTCTTAGGGCCCTATCATAATTGTTGGTTGCTAGTTTCAGCTTGGCGCAAGAGTTGTTTTGACGTTTTGCAGCACGCTGTTTAAATAGCAAAGGCATTTGTGCTTATATGTGCGCCCATAGGCGTTCTGGTCTAAAAAAGCAGGTGTGTTGAGGCGCATTGCTGGCGCGTTGCTATTTTGAGGAACCAAAATAGACTGTTCAATAGACCTGATCAAATCAGGTCTAAAGTCCAGCGCAGAGCGCGTTAGTTGTGTGCCTCGCTTATTGCTCAATACACACAAGATGTAGAGCAATACGCAAATATCTTTACAAATAAAAAAGAATTAAAGGAATAAAATATTACAGAAATTATTATTATTTTCTACATAAATATAAAAACCAAACTTTTATGCCTTCTTCATCTCGGAAGGCTTTTTCAGTTTATTCATGACAGTTTGCTTTTGTATAATGTTATTATTATTAGCAGTATTATTTATTATATCCATATTTATATTTGTTTTATTAAAAACAAGCTTAGATTTGGCTTAGAATTTAGACCATTTGGGGCAGAGCATGTGTATTTGGAAATAACTCAGGTTTTTGAGCACATTTCAATATTATTGTTCATTTATTCGTTTGCTGGAAATTAGAACTGAATTTAGAAATAGTTTTGAAACAAATCTTTGCGCTTAACAAACGAAATTAAATATGTAGGCTAATGGATGTCTGCGTATAACACGTTTCCTTATCCACGAGAGTGAAAGTGAGAGTAAATAATGAGGCTCATCTCTCATTCTCGTGCTGCAGATGCTCTGTTTTAGTTTTCTCTCTAGTGAAGCGTTCAGTTTTTACACTTACAAAATCCACTATGTAAATAGGAAATGCACCATGGCGCGACGCAGCTGACTCTTAAAAGGAATGGGAGATTAGACTCTGATTGGTTTATTCCCAAAGCACTCCTATAACTCCTTAAGAGAATAAGCTCAACCCCGTTAGACCATGCGCCATGGCGCAGAGTGGATTTTTCTATCTTTAAAGTAGCAAAAGTGGATTCAGACACGCCCTTAATGCTTTTGCGCACTGCGCTTTGAACTTTGTGCCTGGATCGTAAAAATAGAGCCCTTAAAGTTACAGTCAAACTCGAAATTATTCATACCTGAAATCAAAATCTGACTTAAAGTTACTTTTATTCAATTAGTAAGTTTGTTTTTGACCAGAAATGACACAGGGTTCTCTCAAAAAATAATAAGACGGTGTACAAAAGGCATCATAGTTTACATTTCAGCAAAAAAAAAAAGAAAAAAGTCAGGTGTATAAATAATTTTGCGCTTGACTGTATGTTTATAAATAATGTTTATCTCACTGCTTTATTTTTAGATGTTAGTACTTAAAAAGCATTGGTTTATGATAAAGAAGTGTATGAAATATGGTAATTTATTGTGAAATGTTGACATTTCTTTTATATTCCTACCATATTTTTAAAGGCAACCACAGCTGCCGTTTTTTACCGTAAATTTTACAGTATGTAACTGAAGAGAGAGTGGCTCTAAGTTAATAATCATTGATGTATGTGCATTCATTCACGCATGCTGCACATCTGGCACTCTATTTTAATGATCTAGGTGCAAAGTCTAAAGCTATTGCTATTTTAAGGATGGATAAATCCACTTTGCGCCCTGCCGCATGGTCTAACAGGGTTGAGCTTATTCTCTTAATGAGTTCTGTTGGTGTTTTGAGTATAACCTGCATTAACGCAATCAGTCTCATCTCCAAACTCGCACACGCACGCGACGCAGCTGACTCTTAAAAGGAATGGGAGATTAGACTCTGATTGGTTTATTCTCAAAGCACACCTATAACTCCTTAAGAGAATAAGCTCAACCCCGTTAGACCATGCGCCATGGCGCAGAGTGGATTTTTCTATCTTTAAAGTAGCAAAAGTGGATTCAGACACGCCCTTAATGCTTTTGCGCCCTGCGCTTTGAACTTTGTGCCTGTATCGTAAAAATAGAGCCCTTAAAGTTACAGTCAAACTCGAAATTATTCATACCTGAAATCAAAATCTGACTTAAAGTTACTTTTATTCAATTAGTAAGTTTGTTTTTGACCAGAAATGACACAGGGTTCTCTCAAAAAATAATAAGACGGTGTACAAAAGGCTTCATAGTTTACATTTCAGCAAAAAAAATAAATAAATAAAAAAGTCAGGTGTATAAATAATTTTGCGCTTGACTGTATGTTTATAAATAATGTTTATCTCACTGCTTTATTTTTAGATTTTAGTACTTAAAAAGCATTGGTTTATGATAAAGAAGTGTATGAAATATGGTAATTTACTGTGAAATGTTGACATTTCTTTTATATTCCTACCATATTTTTAAAGGCAACCACAGCTGCCGTTTTTTACCGTAAATTTTACAGTATGTAACTGAAGAGAGAGTGGCTCTAAGTTAATAATCATTGATGTATGTGCATTCATTCACGCATGCTGCACATCTGGCACTCTATTTTAATGATCTAGGTGCAAAGTCTAAAGCTATTGCTATTTTAAGGATGGATAAATCCACTTTGCGCCCTGCCGCATGGTCTAACAGGGTTGAGCTTATTCTCTTAATGAGTTCTGTTGGTGTTTTGAGTATAACCTGCATTAACGCAATCAGTCTCATCTCCAAACTCTCTTTAAGTTGCGCCGCTCCATGGCACATTTGTTTTTTACATGGCAGACTTTGTAAGTGTAAAAGCTGAACGCTTCACTAGAGAGAAAACAGTTAAACAGAGCATCTGCAGCGCGAGGATAAAGAACGAGCCTCCTTCATTCAGTCTCTTTACTTTACTCTTTACTTTCACTCTTTACTTTACTCCTTTATTTTGGTGGAGTGAGGAAATGGTAGAAACTCACTCCCCTCAAGACATCCATTAGCCAGCATGTTTAATCTCATTTGGTAAGATTAGTGTAAAAACTATTTCTAAATTCAGTTCTAATCTGCAGAAAAGGAACAAATGCACAATAATAAAGAAGTGTGGTAAAAAAAAAAAAAAAAAAAAAGAGTTATTTCCAAACACATGTCCTGTTCTTATGCCCCATGTTAACCTATTTATTCATTAAAGAGCCTTTATTATGCTTTATAAAAGGTCATATAAATAGGTTATGCCCCATTTCCTGTTCTTATGTTCTTCATCCTGTGTGTATTAAGCAATGTGTAAGCATTTGGAACCTAACTAACATGCTCTGCTGGACTGGTCTATGTCAGTTACTCAAAATAGCAACGCACCAGCAATGCACCTTAACACACCTCCTGTATAGACCAGCACACCCATGAGTCCATAAAGTGGCGCAAATAGATTTGCTATTTAAACAACCTGAAGCAAAACGTGAAAATTAAAGTTGCGCTGGTCTGAAAATAGCAACAAATCACGACAAACGCGTCTTTCGTCTTATTGCACTGGGTGTATGATAGGGCTCCTGAACTTTAGTCTTCATATAAATAATAAAGCTGTATTTAATTTAAAAAATAGAATGTTACATTTAAATTCAAATTTTTAAACTTCAAACGGTCATACTGTTCTAAATTGTTTAAAATGTTGCTACAATGTTGCAGCAACTTTTAGATTGTCTTCAATTGCATGAGGTTAGATGACATCATTACTTCAGGGTGCAAGTGGTTTATATATTATTTTTAAATGCAAAAAAGGTTTATTTTATAAGGATACTTACTGGGGACTGATCTTCGTTTCAGCTTGTGATCTCCTGCACACAGAAAAGATGAAAAACTATTAAACAAAGCATCATCAAGCATGGAAATTGCACATTTTTTTTTTTTGTTGTTGAAGAATTTATACATTTACACATAACCTCCTTCATTTGCAATTTTTTAAACACTTGCATTAAACAATTAAGACATTAAATAATGAAGACATTAAAGAGCCCCTATTATGGATAACCCAGCCCTAAGTCAATCTGAAAGTGAACCTTGTTTAAAAATATAACATTTTTTGAGTCAGATTTGATTAAATCAAAGATGTCTAAACTCGTCCTGGAGGGTTGGTGTCCTGCTGAGTTTAGCTCCAACTTGCTTCAACACACCTGTAACAAAGTTTCTAGTATATCTACACTGAAAAAAATTATTCAGAGATGATTTGGATTTACTCCTTGGATTTTTTTTTACGTTAAGTGGCTGTAAACAATTTATTTGGGCTGAATTTAAACAAACAAATTGAGTTGAATTTTATTAAATTTAATTTGTTTGTTTAAATTCAACATAAATAAGTAGTTTACAACAGTTTTTCAGACATCAACTGAATCCCAAATGGCACACTATACACTATGCACTATGTACTTATGCACTTACACACTCAACAGGATAATATTTGTATGTAGTGGTGTCCCAATTGGAACACTAATGTTTTTTTACTAAGCGGAAATTCAAACCGTTTCTCTGATGATGTTTGACGGTTGCCAAATCAGTGAAATAAACGACCAAATTATCACATAATACCTGCCGTGAGTATTGCAGCATTCACCATCGGGAGGTGCTACACATAAGCAAACCTGTGGTTGTTGAGTGCGTGAAGTGTCCATCATTACACACTTCATTTTAGCGGCTAAATGAGTGCATCATCCGGGAAATTAAAGCGCACTTATTATTTTTAGAGTTTTCAGTGTAAACGCACTAGTTACACTATTTATACTACAAAATGGCGTAGAATAGTGCATAAGTATGCAATTTGGGACGCAGCTAATATTTTTTTCAGTGTAGTAAGAGCTTAATTACCTGGTTCAGGTGTGTTTGATTAGGGTTGGAGCTAAACTCTCCAGGACACCCCTGGTTTGAATAATTCGTTGTTCGTCCGGATCTTTTGCCTGTTTGTATTGACCCGAAACAATACCATATATGAAGCGCTGGATCTAGTAAAACGTAAACGCGCCTTCCCCTTTAAACGCTAGCAGAGAGCGTGTGTGTGTGTGGGACTGATCATGACTGAACATTAATGAATGAATGTTCTGGTGATTAATGCAATAATCTACTCTGCAACACGGGATTCGTCAGCCGTTTGTTAAAGGAAGGATCATTGATGTATAGGACTTTGTCAGAGCTTGACAGGAGCTTTATCAGTACATGGAGTTCATGGATCAGTTTCTTCCTCCATTTCACAAGTGTAAGTAAGTGTGGTTAAAATAGCTGCCCTTTTTGTTTTCTCTATCAAGCAAATGATGTATTTAATTGTGTTTTGTCACTTGTAATCACTTTGCACCGCTTGTTGTGTATCTGGTTAACTCTTTATATTCACATATCGTGCCTAAAGCCAAGAGTCACTTTCTTTATGAATTTAAATGCCTTTGTGAGCTCGCAATCATTTGCCACTTGTCCTTAGGCCACCATCAGCTGTTCTTACACGTGCTGTGCTTAAGTTCCAAAATAGTTCAGCTTTCGCCATTGTGTGGATTAATAATGAATGTGTGTCGTTGTTATTACTTAAAGTTAAAGAGTAGGTGCTGTTTAACTGCATTGCTTTAATGCACTCCTGCATTGGGCTCACACATATACTGTGCATGCACTCACAACAGTGTTGATAAGCCTTGCTGGGTGTTTCTCTCTGTCTTGCGCTGAACCCAGTTGACCAATTGCAATAGACTGGGTCATCGGACCAATCAGCGCAGGTTAGCATCATTCTAAAGAGGAGTTTGGGATCGCTGAATCAATCATATAAGAGTCGTTGGGATAATTAGGTAAAAATAAATGCAGATTATAAGACAGTTTTTGACCATGCATGCATATCAGCCCCATATGTTAGAGACGCCTAAAACCAAAATGTGACCCTTTATAATGCATAATAGGGGCTGTTTAATCTTTTAGTCAACGTGACTGCTTTAATGACTATAAAAGTTCCTTTGATTCAAAAACAAGTTTAAGCAGCCACAATGTTTTAGTGCGGATGTCCCAAGTATAGCAATACCAGTGATTTATGACCTTGTGAGGATGTTTTTTTGGTCCCGATAAAGAAAACAGCTCGTAAATCAATCAGAATTAAGAAAATGTAAAATAGGCCTCACGGTGGCGCAGTGGGTAGCATGATCGCCTCTAAGGCCCTGTTTACACTAATGCTTTTTAGTTTGAAAACGCATAAGTTTTGCTACGGTAACGCCATTCGTCCACATTACACGGAGTTTTCGAGCGCCGAAAACGGAGCGTTTTGGAAACGATGGAGAGGCTGTTTTCATTCTAAAACGCTGCTGCTCCGTCTCAGTGTGGATGAGGGAAAACAGAGACATATGAAAACGGAGGCGGGGCTGCTGAGATTTGCTAGCTGATTAGGGTTTTTGTGTCATTGCGTATCCTTCCCTTATTCGTCAAGCCCCTATCACATGACTATAACACATGGCTTTAACGCTACCGGAAGACAGCAGACCAGCCTTCACTGTAAACAACAACATGGGCACAGAAATGGGAGCGTTGTTTGCACTGTTGTCTGTTTTAGGCAGCATTGTGCATTTATTTATTTGTTACGTTTAGTAACAACTCGACCTCGTCGTCTGTCCACAAAAATACCTCTCTTGCTTTCTTTGCCATCGCGTTCATTGTTCAACCGGCGTTTGTTGACTAACAATAACCAAATGACAAGTGTGACACGTGCTTTCTGTTTATACTAGAACACGCATGCCCAGAGTGCGCCAATGGTCACGTGATATATGTTTTTGGTGGCGTAGTGTGGATGGACATATGTTCAGAAACGCTAGTTGAAACGCTAGTGTGGACGCGGATCGTTTTTGATCTAAAATGCCGTTTTAAAACTAAAACGCACCAGTGTAAACGGGGCCTAAATTAGATTAGCATTTCACTAAAGAGGGGTTTTGGAACTAATGAATCATTGAAGAATTTGTTGGGATAATTGGCTAAAATCAAATGCATATTATAAGACAATGAAAATGTTTTTTTTAACCTTGCATGCATATCAGCCTGTTGTTGGAGAGCCCCAAAACCAAAATATGACCTTTTATAATGCATAATAGGGGCTCTTTAATGAATAAATGGGTTAAATAAATATATTTAAAAATTATGTCTTATAGTGACATAGAGAGCACTGAATGAATTGTTTGAGGTACATGTAAATGCGATACTTGACATTGTTTACAAGCAATATTACTGGTTTAAACACTGATTGACTGATTACATGAGCAGACGTGTAAATACTACCTAAAAACCATACTTGAGTAAAAGTACAGATACCTTACAGTAAAAATTACTCCATTACAAGTTACAAGTCACCAATTCTAATAAGACTTGAGTAAAAGTATTAAAGTATTCGATTTTAAAAGTACTTAAGTATTTTACTCATAGTGAATTTAGGCTCAAAGAACACCAAGAAAGGTTTTATTTCCTAATATAGACATTAAATTTAACACCTCAATGTTTCAAAATGGCAGAACAAAATAGATAAACAAAAAAAATTATAATATAATTAAAGTCTCAAACTCAAATGTTCAAAAAAGGCACAATTAAACAAAAAGTAGTTAAACGTAGTAAAACAATTTAAAGCTGACTTTCATGTGATTCACCTCTCAAAGTTTTAATCTGAGTATTTTTTTAATTGATTTGGATGTTTTCTCTGTATTAAAATTAAACAAAGAGGATCAGTGTTATTTTTCAACTTGGTAAACTACATATAAATTCAATGAAAAATATATCACAAACTCACAGCTTAATGCACCTGATGCAAAATGTATAATTTCAGTGATACATTTATTCACGTTGCACAAAAAAAAAAAATTAAGCTAAAACCTATTCATATCATGTCGTAGTGGTTTTTGCCTTATCAGTAACTATATTAACTTTTGGTAACATAACGCTTACAAAACCATTGTAAAGTCAGACATAATGTGACTAAATTCACATTAATTTAACGGTAAATAGACTCTTACCTCAATGTGTTTTCTCAAATTTGATAATACATTCTTATAAGCACTTATTTTCGTGGTTCGTGGCAAACAAAGTAGACACTGCATCCTGTAAGAACCTTTCTGTATATCGGCAAATGAAAACTTTTCTTTCAGATAAGGCCATGGATGGTCATCAGTGCTGGTACAGCTTGATGTGCCGGCTTCGGCGTCATCAGTGGCTGCAGCCATGTTGCTAATTAAACACCTGGTATTAGGCAAGCTGCTAATTCACGAGATTTAGCGCTCATAAATAGCATACAGTACCTTCAGCACCCTGCAGATGGCGATATCGCCTCGTCCGCCCAACAAATGCCATGGTAGATAAAGATAACGACTTGTCACAATGTAACGAGTAACGGTAAGCGTCCGTTCAAATGTAGTGGAGTAAAGACGACATATATTCAATCAAAAATGTAGTCAAGTAGAGAGTAAAAGTTGCTTATAGTTTTAATACTCAGCACAAGTACAAAGTAGCCAAAAACATACTTAAGTAAAGTAACGAAGTACATTTACTTAAGCACTTTACACCACTGTACATGAAATGGAAGATGGTGATGTAACTACACTATAAATAAACTGCAGGCTTCCATACAATATCATCATGTTGTTCCAACACAAATCAATGAAGTTAACATTAAGTTGTCCCCACAAAAAATCCCCCAAGAATTCTGCTGATTCATTTATTCATTTTCCTTCGGCTTAGTGCCTTTATTTATAAGGGGTCGCCACAGCGGAATGAACCGCCAACTTATACAGCATAGCTTTTACGCAGTGGATGCCCTTCCAGCTGCAAACCAGCACTGGGAAACACCCATACACACTCTTTCTCACACAAACACACACTCATACACTACAGCCAATTTAGCTTATTCAGTTAACCATGTGTTTGGACTGTAGGGGAAACCGGAGCACACAGAGGAAACCCACGCCAATGTGATAGACTGTAAATGTAACTGTAAAATATAAAAGTTCAAGCAAAAATAGTGCACCCCAAATTATTTTTTTAAAATCTTTCTTATAGTTTTATATTTAAAAAGACCTCAATAATACTTGTGTTCCGTTACATAAACTGAAGTGTGTTGAGATGCCTGTAGAGGGCGCATTACACTAGCGCAATGAGGAAGTTATGTTCTGGTCAAAGGGCAAAGCTATTAAAGAAAGCGCCAGAACGCTGCAGATCCTAATCTGTGTGTCTTGCATCTTTCTTACAGGTATGTAAAATCGGTTTTATAACCCAATACTCATTTATATTGAAATCTAAGAGGTTCATAAACATCATACATGATGGTTGTGCAGTTAAGGGGATTGTTGAGTTCTAAAAATGAGTACTTTATGTGCAATTCAGTTTATGTAATTACAAGTTGAATAATAGTTTACAATGCATCATACTTTAGAAACATAATGTGTTAATGAAAGATGTTAAATAACTTTTACTGTATTTTCTGTATAATCTGGATAGATTTGTCAGGTTAAACTGGATATTGTGCTATACTGATGTTACTCACTGCAGTTAAAGGGGTAAAAGAGAAAACACAAAATGGTGGTAGTCTAAAAGGGTTAAACACATAGATATATAAACGAAGACTGTTGATTTTGATAAATTGTATATTTAATCAAATTTATGATGTTGTTGTACTCTAGTGATGCTGATTTTTCTTTGTACAACACCTCACCATGTCTAAAATATATGTGTATCATTAAGATAAATTTATGTGTAATGATGAAGGCATATGGTGGTGGTAAGACACAAAAGGTGTTGAATTGTACGCAGATGTTTATTGCTGCTTTAAAATGTATAAAGAGAAAATGTTAAGGTATTATGTTTATTGACTTCATGGATGAATAATTGTAATACTGTTATGTGAAATGTCCAGAAAGAATAACCTGTGAAGGAATACTGTTAATAGTTATTGACAAAAGGTTTTGCACTTGCTATTTATGTTGAAAAAAAGGAAAAAAGCTATTAAAGAAAGCGCCAGAACGCAGCAGATCCTAATCTGTGTGTCTTGCATCTTTCTCACAGTTACTGGCTCTCATACTTCACTGTCTGAGGCTGGTAACACCAACACTGGGAGAACATGCAAACTCCACACAGAAACACCAACTGACCCAGCCGGGACTTGAACAGCAACTTTTTTGCTGTGAGGTGACAGTACTTCTGGCCTCCCTGAATGAAAGACAATACACTGTAAATAATGCTGGGTTACACACAATTTCCTCAATCGATTAAGTTAATGTAATGGTTTTTAAGGGGAGACACCATCAAACAATTGAATTGTTTTCAAAAAACTATTTTAATAAAGTAGCATGAGCCGTGTTTTTGAGTGTAGTTTCCCTTTATTCAGTGTATCTACTGTATGTTACAGTCACATGGCGTAATTTGTTGGAAGCCATGCACAAACATTATCTGAGCTCTTTGTTGTGTGTATGCGTCACTGACGGTCATTTGTAGGATGTCACGGATCTCTCAGTTGTGTTATTTACAGTAGAGGAGCTGTCTATAATACTCTGACACACATACACAGACTCTCAAGTGTCCATGTCCTCATTAGACCTTTAGTTCATCTGTCTTTTCAAAGGTTTTATGTGTAAAGGGAATCTCCCGCTGCAGGCTTTACATCCTCACAGGACAATAGGAAATGAAAACAGACTGCTTTGTTCCACAGGTATCCATTAAACCCGCAGGCTGTAGTCTTTGATTTTGATTATTATTGCGTATAAAGGAGACAGTTAAAGATGGTTACTTAATACTGTATATTATAGTGGTGTACTAGTTAAAATGTATGGTTTGGTGACTGAAAGGTTGAAAGTTTGGTCATTAGTGAGCATTGAAGGACTTGTGATTAGATGTTTAGAGTATTGGGTCCACTCTTATTTATTTAAAGAGATAGTTCACCTAAAACTCATCATTCTGTTATCATTCACTCACTGTTTACTGTTTGAGTTTCAAGAGTTCCCACTTAGATATGCTTAGCATTTATAGGCCCGTGAGAAACGAATGACTCAGACTCGATAGAGGACTCGAGAGATGAACAGATCAATTCTTTTTCCGGCAGGGCCGGAGTGGGACTGCTTTTCAGCCCTGGAGTTTCAAGCCTCAGACCGGCCCACCTCAGTTTACGACTGACTATATTAAAATAAGGACATTTCCATTTCAGTTTATAATAACAATGTCACGTCTTTTTTAAGAAAACAGCTGCTTTAGAACTTCAAATGTTCAACAACTCTAACAGTATTATATGTCTTAACAATAAAAATGAGAAAAAAAAAAAAATACATACTCAGATGAGAATCAAACCCCGATCGCCAGCGTCGAAATTTAACGTGCTAACCACTGGACCACAGCAGTTGTAGTTAAATACCAATAATTTACCAATAAGAGCTGCGGTAAAATAATGAATAAGAAGACTGGTCAAATAAATAAATTAATTTAAAAAGTGTGACTGCTGAGAGCAACAGATTCTGAAGCTAGGGACACCGGCCCTCGCGGCCAAAAAACGGACCGGCCCACCTGGAATTCTCCCGGTCCTCCCGATTAGCCAATCCGGGCCTGTTTTCCGGCACTAAACACATATGATTGGCCCGTGAGAAACAAATGACTCAGACTCGATAGAGGACTCGAGAGATGAACAGATCAATTCTTTTTCCGGCACTAAACACATATGATTGGCCCGTGAGAAACGAATGACTCAGACTCGATAGAGGACTCGAGAGATGAACGGATCAATTCTTTATTGGGCTCTAAACTTTCTGTCTTCTGCCTTTCCGCAATGAACAACTCAAAAGACTTGAAATGAACGATATCACCTGCACAAATGTGCGCACGCGCGGATGAACGAATCACTCCCTGAGAGGACTCGTAGTTGTCTCGTAGGACTCCTCTTGAAATTAGTTTGTGAAACTTCATTTAATTCATACGTTTAATTTCAGTCAGCTTTTAACAATAACACAAACAAACAAAAGGTTACATTAAATTTGAATTGACAAAAACCAAATCAAAGCTTACCACGGGCCAAATTTGGCCCTAGTTTGGGCACCTCTGGACTAGACCTTTCTTGAGTGCTGCTTTTGTACCAAATCATAATTACAATCACCTGTTGACATCACCTGCTTCACATCACATCATTATTTAACCATTTAATTCCTTCATGTTGCGCCTACGAAATTGCCCATGTGGAGCTCAGCATTTTTCCTACAGTATATCTAGAAAGCTGCATACATGCTCACTCACCGGATGGCAGAATATTGTTGATGGCGATGAGGAACAGTGATGCCAGCAGGCAGGTGAGGATCCAGGTAGCAGATTTCCAGCATCTGCGCAAAGCGTCTGACACACGCTGAGCTTTCATGGCAGAAGAAACACACCTGAATGCCTACAGCACAGAAAAACACCTTCAGTAAGTCGTAATCAGCATGCAAACACTCTCTTTTTGGCATTCAGTCTGCTGTTTATACTCTGCTACAGTTGTCTGACTGCTCATTATACTACAATATATCCATAAATTGGCAGTTTTACATATTTTGTGATTCATGGTTTTCATTTGTCCTGTTTATTTATGCTTTTGAGTTGCATTATGGGAGCTTGATATTTCTTCCAACAACTTTAAACTTTGAAAAAGTGACTTTTAATGCCATTTTTAATAGTTTAAGGTGATAAAGTGAAATCGAAATCAATGTGTGCAAGTGGATGGCCTTGTTTCTAGTACTTTGAGTGTAACTAAGGGTGTTCCACAGGGTTCAGTATTGGGCCACTTCTTTTTACTAGATATATAAATAATATTGATCAAAATATCAAAAATGCCAATTTTCATTATTATGCGGATGATACAGTTATATACACGGCTGCATCTACACCTAATCTGGCCCTTTCTCAATTGCAGATTGCTTTCGATGTACTACACTGAAAAAAGTGTTGCATGCAGAACTGTTGCAAACAATTTATTTGTGTTGAATTTAAACAAACAAATTAAGTTTAATAATGTTCAACCTAATTTGTTTGTTTAAATTCAGCCCAAATAAATTGTTTACAGCCACTTAAAATAAAAAAATTTAGTTAATCCAATGAATCATCTTTGAATATTTTTTTTCAGTGTAGTACAAAATCTAGCTGAGTTAAAATTGGTTTTAAATGCCAATAAAACTAAACTTATGTTATTTTCAAATTCAAAACAAGCCAAGCAAAAACTAGGTCCTGTTACTGCTACTCATGGTGCAGAGATTGAATTGGTGTCCCAGTACAAATATCTTGGAATTTTAATTGATGATACACTTTCTTTTAGTACTCACATTCAGCAATTGGTGACAATTAAAAGCGATTTCAGGCTTCTATTTTAGAATTAAGAACTGCCTTTCTTTTGGTGCTAATAAGAAGCTGGTTGAGGCAACATTCATGTCGACATTGGACTACGATGATGTAATCTATATGCATGCTTCGTCTCAATGTCTGAATGCATTGGATACTGTTTACCATGGCGCACTAAGATTTATAACTAATTTTAGTCCCTTACTCATCATTAGCCCCTTTCACACAGTGATACCGGTAAATATCTGGAAAATTTCCGGAAAGACTTTACCGGTATATTGAAAAAAGCGCTGTTCACACAGGCGAGGACGTTACGGAATTTTTCCGGAAAAGAGCATTCACACATCCATTCCAAAATACTGGTAAATTCTGACATCATTCACCACAAATGATCTTTAAACGGCTGCGCTTGTATTTGCAAACATTTGACTAAATTACAAACTCTGTGGATGATCAATATTGTGAACAACTTTGATGAAAACATATGGAGGATCACTTTCGCATTTCGAGATGTTCATGATATGTGTGTGTGTGCTGGCGCTCACAGGCTGTTTCATAGGCACACGCAAAGCTTGAAGGTAAACAAACAACGGCTTATCATAAGCATCTCATCGATGATTATTTACACAGTTGGCATTAAGAAGAACATATAAACGTGATCTGACTAACTTCTAGCAGCTAAATGTGTCAGGAAAAATATTCAAAGGCTTTTATTCTCACAAACCGCGCGGACGTGAATGCGTCTGACTGTTGTGATTGGCTAAAGCAGACGTCTCACGTCAGCATGTTCTAGACGTGCACGCGCTTATTACGGGAATCTTCCTTCTGCGTTCACACAGCGCAGCATTCCGGCAAATTACCGGTAATGTTACAACTTCTCTTTCCGGAAAATAGCCAGAACGAATTTACCGGCATTTTCAAAAAGGACCTGTTCACACATACAACCTTTCCGGAAAATTGCCGGCAATTTTCCGGAAAGGTCTGTATGTGTGAAAGTGGCTCAAGCAATTTTCATATTCTTGTTTACAAATCTATACTGGGATTACTCCCATCATATCTCCAGAATTACATTTGTAGCCTGTTCTTAACTATGGTCTTCGGTCACAGGATATTTATTTACTCTCTGTCTCTAAAGTGCGGACTGAGATGGGGAAAAAAGGCTTTTAAGTACGCAGCACCTTTTGCTTGGAATAATCTGCAAACACAGTTGCAGTTCGAAGACTTGATTTCACTACATGCTTTTAAAAAGACTATAAAAGTTTTAGAAGTTAATACACAGGTTTGTAGATGTTTTGAATAGTTGTCAGTGTGATTCATGTTAACTTTAAACTGTTTTTTTGTTTGTTTTCTGTTGGACTCATGTGACTTGTGTACTGCCTAATCTTGGCCATGCAGGACGCTCTTGTAAAAGAGATTTTTAATCTCAATGTGTCTATCCTGGTACAATAAAGGTTATAATATTAATAATATATTTTCTAGGTTGGTGTTGTATATTACACTACAAAACCTTTGTAATAAATTGCCAGCACATTTTCTGTTATTTAAAGACTTATTTGTTATGCGTTGTATTATTTAAAACCACTAGAATGTCAATAAAAGTCACTTTGTTAAACCGTAGAGTTGAATTTTCACCATTAAAAGTGGACAGAGCAGAGATCAACATCCCATCATGCAATTAACAACCACAAATAAACAGAAAACGCACACAATACAGAACTGTTCATCACCAGATATCTGCTTATATTTCCTCTTTAGTTGTCTGACTGCTTGTTACAGTAACTAGGCTACTACTGAATCTGCTTATCAGCGATTGGATGGTTTCGCCCTCATGGTACGGTATGTTATAAAACACACACAACTTCAACAGCATCAACAACAACAAATGTTCAGCCTGCAGGTCAGACATGTATTGATACGAGAGCAGATCGATGCATGTGCCAGCGGTTAATGAGCTCCAGAGATTCAGTCTAAATTGATTACAGGTTAATGAGGGGTGTATTTCTGCACGTGAACGATATTTCTGGATGATGTCAGATTGATTTGCAGTTGCCAGTTTTGGAGCCTGGTGTAAAGTTGACCCATTTCTCCGGACCACCATGTGCAAACATAAACACAATGACTCGCTCTCTCTTTCTCACACACACACACGCAAGCTAATAGTGCATGGCATCAATAGATATAGCTTAAACAACAGATCATGGTGCTAGCACTACAAAAAGGCTCAATTCCTAATAAATGCATGAACTGACATCTACCAGGCTGTATATATGTGTATATATATATATATATATATATATATATATATATATATATATATATATATATATATATACATACATACATACATACATACATACATACATACACACATATATATATATATATATATATATATATATATATATATATATATATATATATATATATACCCTAATTAAATGGGAATAGTTGGAGAAATTAACGTTCTGTTTGTGGCACATTAGTATATGTGAGGGGGCAAACTTTTTAATATAAGTGGTGACCATGGTGGCCATTTTGAAGTCGGCCATCTTGGATCCAACTTTTTTTTTTTTTTCAATAGTAATAGGGTCATGTGACACATCAAACTGATTTGGAATTTCACAAGAAAAACAATGGTGTGCTTGGTTTTAATGTTACTTTATTATATCCGTAGTTATATGTGCTGTACATATTGTGTTTTCACACCATAGACAGTTGCCTTCAGATGACCCCAAAGATAAAAGTCTGAGGGGGTCAGATCGGGAGACCTTGGGGCCATTCAACTGGCCCACGATGAGCAATCTACTTTTCAGGAAACTGTTCATCTAGGAATGCTCCAACCTGACACCCATAATGTGGTGGTGCACCATCTTGCTGGAAAAACTCAGGGAACGTGCCAGCTTCAGTGCATAAAGAGGAAAACACATCATCATGGAGCAATGTCAAATATCCAGTGGCCTTGAGGTTTCTGTTGATGAAGAATATCTTCATTGTCTGCGGTGTGAAGAAACAAGATGTGCAGCACCTGAAACTACGGATACTGGAAGCATGTGCTGGCATTTCTCCTGTGGTGTTGCTGTCAGTGTGTGAAGAGTGGGAGAAGAGGGCTGCATTGACAATCCAACACAATGGGCAGCACATTGAACACATTTCATAAGTGGTCATAAACTTGTAAATAACTCATGAAAGAATAAAGTAAACCAAGCACACCTTTGCTTTTCTTGTGAAATTCTCAATAGGTTTGATGTGTCAAATGACCCTCTTCCTATTGATAAAAACAAAAGTTGGATCCAGGATGGCCGACTTCAAAATGGCCAGCATGGTCACCACCCATCTTGAAAAGTTTGCCCCCTCACATATATTAATGTGCCACAAACAGGACATTAATATTAAACCAAAATAGTTTAAAATAATAGCAGTACATTTTGGCTAACCAGAATAATCCAGGTTCTTAGTATATTTTTTTTATTGATGCATGGTAAACAAGTTACCAGTAGGTGCAGTGGATTCTCAGAAACAAACAAGACCCAGCATTCATGATATGCACACTCTTGAGGCTGTGCAATAGGGTATATGCCGAAGCATGCTAACAGGACTTTTAATTTGCCATTAAATTGGGTTTAGCGCTACCCGTCAACTGTATGCCAATGCAAAAACCTGCGCATTTAAGGTCAGTTTTCTTTAAAAATTAGCGATCTCCGCTGGCTGAGTGATATCCAATGTAAAGTGGGTCTCAGATTGTAGAAGAAGCACTGCATTAAATTACATTTTTTTCCCACCATGTCTTTATAATATGAGCCTTTATTTTACCCAGGTATATTCAATGGAGCTTCTGTGCTATCCTGCCGATTCTGACGGGCGCGTGCGAGTAAACAGCTTTTTTTGTCTCAGTTTACGCTAACTAAATGAATGCCAAAGTTTATTTAACTGAATGTGTTTTATTGACATTACAACATCGATGCTGTAAAAGGAACAGTATAAATTGGAAAAAAATTCACAGTAACAGGTCACCGGAGGTTTATCAGTATGGGAAAAACACTAGCTCGGCTGCCTCGGCATATACCCTATTGGGCAATTAGTTGAAAGGGGTGTTTAAAAAAAAAATAGCAGTGTCTGTGTTGGCTCTACAAACTCAAAACTGTTTTGGACAAACATTTCTGTTTCTAGGATTTAGCAATCCTGTGAATTATTAAACTAATATTTCAAGAGTTCACATGGGTGTATGTGTGATGGCCAGATTGGGTAGCAATTAGTGGCGTAGCGGACGGGCCTGCAGGGTACGCACCGCGGGGGGGCCCCGCGTGATTAGGGGGCCCTACGTCGTCAAGATTTTCAATAATTGAAAATCCGGCAACCGCAATAATCAAACTCTTGGGAACAACTGTGGTCGGAATCAAAGTTCACAGGTCTGTGTTCTCTGAACTCCTCTCAAGCGGTGGACTACTTCATTCTGATTGGTTGCCGCCGAACCGCGTCATATCATAGCTCATACCTTAAAGTTGACTTGATTTCAACTTTTCTCTACACTCACACTGGAGAAGACGCGCTGCGCTGTTTCTCGCCGCCGGTTCTCATTGAAAATGAATGACTTCTGGCTACTTTGACGCTCTCACCGCTTTCGGTTTGTGATCGCTCCTTAGTTTGTGAAAGCTTCTTCGCGCTGTCGCTGCACCCCGCCCTCCTTTCCCGCTCCTTAGCTTGTGAAGGCTTCCCCGCGTTGTCGCTCCACCCCGCCCCCTTTCCCTCTCCTTAGTTTGTGATCGCTCCTCAGTTTGTGAAGGCTTCCCCGTGTTGTCGCTCCACCCAGCCTCCCTTCCCCTCTCCTTAATTTGTGATGGCTTCCCCACGTTGTCCCCCCCTCCCATCATCAGGGGGCCCTGCCAGTGATCCCTGCAGGGGGCCTCTGCATTTTGCGCTACGCCACTGGTAGCAATACATGAACAATGGAAAATTAAGACCTGTTCAAAAAATATTTAAGACCTTTAACACAACATTTCAGTAAATTTAAGACTTTTTTTAAGGCCTAAAATTTGGATTTTGAGATTTAGGACATTATAAGACTTTTTAAGACCACGTGGGCACCTTGTAAAAAAGTGCAAAAAATGATTAGCTGTTCTGCTAAAATGATCTCCAATGCCTTAAAGTGGAGTGCAAAACCAGAGACACGTGGAGGAAAATGCAAGACAACCATAAAAATGCATCGAATAATAACCAGAATAGCAAAGGCTCAGCCAATGATTAGCTCCAGGACAATCAAAGACGGTCACTTTGCTTTCAGGAGCTTTGATGTGGAGGCTGAAGTATGAGAGGATCGCTAGCCTGCTGGAGAATTGTCCCTCTCCTGTGGTTTGTAATGTAACGGGCAGCACAAATATCTTGATAGCTCAGGCTGTTGATGTTGATCATCCACTCTGCAGATCTCTCGCATACCACATACTGAATGTAACCCCAAACCATGATTTCTCCTTTACCAAACTTGACTGATTTCTGTGAGAATCGTGGCTCCATGCTGGTTCCAGTAGGTCTTCTGCAGTATTGGTGATGATTGGGATGCAGCTCAACAGATCAAATCAACCTTCTGCCACTTTTCCAAATGATCAACTTGAAGTCAAGTTATTAATTGTGCTCTTACAACTCTGATCCACGACAAGACTTTTGTCAGGTGGTGTGGATTTATATTTCGTTTTACGTAGTTTCTGCTAATATTGTTATTATCAACATATAATCTACATCAAATAAAATTATATTAAATATACATATATATTTATATTTAATTATATATATATATATATATATATATATATATATATATATATATATATATATATATAAAAGATCATATTTAAATGTAATAATACGTTGCATTCATAAAAACATCTTGCTGACAAATTTAGTAGTTTAAAAGATATTGGCAAAGTTTAAAGACTTCAGATGACAATTAAATGAAGTTTAATTTATTAAACTAATTTCGAGAGGAGTATGCGCTCCATGAGTAGGGCCAGACGGAATCTGCGGACGTTTTTTGCTATTTCTGCGGAGAATTTTGGTAAAAATCTGCGGATTTCTGTGGAATTATTTTGGGAGTATCCAGCGAAGTGTCATAACTAAAACCTTAATATATGAAATAAAAAGTAATAAATTACTTAATAAAAACTGAATAAATTCAGATTTACACATTTACTCAAATAAATAAACAGAATTAATGATGGGTTAAAAATCTGCAGAAATCTGCGGAATTCTGCGGAAAATCTGTGAAAAATCTGCGGAAATCTGCGCCCGCAGATTCCGTGTGGGCCTACTCATGATTAACCCAGCTGGCTCATATTAGCTAATCACGATCCTCCAATCAAGGGTCCCAAGTTCTTATATATATATATATATATATATATATATATATATATATATATATATATATATATATATATATATATATATATATATATATCCTCCTTTTCCTTTACAACTATCTTCACCTTAAGGAAACCCCCCTCCTCCCCCTTCTTCCACCTTTATCCAAAATAGGTGGCTCGGCGGCCCAGCAACCAGCAGGAATTCCAATGGCTCTGGCTCCTTACTTGAGCTTCTGGTATCTCTGCGTGGAGCTGGCACGCTTCCCTCGGGTTTCAGTTTTCTCCCAAAGCCTAAATATGCTCTGCATTATAGACCACTTAAACCCAAGTCTCTTTTACTAGTCGTCTCGCTCTCAGGAAGTTCACCTTGGCCTTAGCTGCGGGGGAGTTTGAGATCGCCCTGAGCCAGGCCCGGATTGGCTAATCGGGAGGACCGGGAGAATTTCCGGTGGGCCGTTCCGTTTTTTGGCCGCGAGGGCCGGTGTCCCTAGCTCCAGAATCTGTTGCTCTCAGCAGTCACATTTTTAAATTAATGTATTTATTTACTTGACCACAGCCTTCTTATTCATTATTTTACCGCAGCTTCGCTCTTTATCTATTTTCTTGCAGCCTCGTGAGCAAAATGCAGCCTGCAGGTTAATGATAATATAACTCAGATGAGACGCCTCTCACTGTACAGCTGTTGTGGTTGAGTGTTTAGCACGTTAGGTTAGGACGCCACTGAACCGGGTTTGATCCTTGTCTAAGTAATTTTTTTTTTTTTCATTTTTATTGTTAAGACATATAATACTGTTAGGGTTGTTGAACAT
>NC_141025.1:3927500-3937500 GCF_052040795.2 Danio rerio | reverse complement strand
GATGACTTATCAAAACTATTATGATTAGAAATGTGTTGAATAAATCTTCTCTATGTTAATGTTTTTTACATTTAATATATTTTTATTTTGCATAAATATATTTTTAAGTTATTTTAAAGTAAACATAATTTCTAACGACATTTTGTGTGTGATTTAATCCCCCGCAGTAAGAATATTAGACGTACCTTTGATGGGAAAGGATTTTTCTTCACACACGAGAAAAGTACAAAAGTTTTCCCAACAACAACAACAAAAAATATATTTCCCTCAACGACAGCAATCCAGTGTGTTCGAATAACTTGTAGCTCCCAAGATGCTTCTCCAACTCTCAGAGCGAAAACTTGACTTTGGAAAAAACATACAAAAAGTGTTGATCCGACTGAAGAGCCACGAGGTCTTTCATCTCACTGATGTTGTGTGTCTATAAAAACCTGAACCTCTAATAGGTATGATGTAAGAAAAAAAAACAGCCCGGGAGCATTGTATGTTAATACCATGACACCTCGTCCTGCTTTATGTGAATGAGAGAAAGAGAGAGGGTGGAGGACAGACTGAAAACCAGCCCTTCACAGCAGCTCTGGTTTCAGCTGCGCTTCATCCTCAACACTCACATACACATCCCTGTTTCAATCCTGCACATAAAACCTATCTATATTAAAGATATTTGATATATGCTTGGGCCGGCGCGATGGTTCAGTGGGTAGCACTGTAGCCTCACAGCAAGAAGGTTGCTGGTTTGAGTCACTGCTGAGTAAGTTGCCATTACTGTGTGGAGTTTGCATGTTCTCTAGTGTTGGTTTCCTCCGGGTGCTATGTGCTACAGGGGAATTGGGTAAGCTAAGTTGTCCGTAGTGAATGTGTGTGTAAGAATAGGAGTCTATGAGTGTTTCCCTGTGATGGGTTTGCAGCTGGAAGGGCATCTGCTGCGTAAAACATTTGCTGGATAAGTTGCCGGTTCATTCTGCTGTGGCGACCCCAGATTAATAAAAGAACAAAGCCGAAAAGAAAATGAATGAATGATACTGAATTAAATTGAACGGAAAGGAATAGAATTTAATAGAATTGAGTGGAATAGAATGAAACTGAAATTAATGGAATTAAATTAAATTAAATTAAATTAATGGGAATTTAATGCAACGAAACAGAAAATAATGAACTGGAATGTGAACCAATTAAAATATTTCTTTCCCAGAAGAAAAAAGAAATACTGTCAAAAGTTTCATTTCCATTCCGTTCCATTAAATTCTGTTCAATTTAATTCTATTCCTTTCTGTTTCATGTCATTCCTGTCTGTTTCATTCCATTCAATTTAATTCCATTCCTTTCGGTTTCATTCTATTCTATTCTATTCCACTATTTTTTCCCATTTAATTCTAATCAATTTAATTCAATTCAATTCCATTCCATTTCATTTCTTTTTGTTTCATTACATTCAAATTATTCCATTCTATTTCTTTCGGTTTCATTCTATTCAGTTCTATTAAATTCATTTTTTTGCATTCAATTCTATACTATTCAATTTAAGTCCTTTCTATTCCATTTAGTTCCTTTGTTTCATTGCATTCAATTCAATTTAACTCAATTTAATTCCTTTCATTCCATTCATTCTGTTCAAATTAGTTAAATTCAATTCCATTTAATTAAATTCTTTTCTTTTCAATTTTATTCATTTCTGTTTTATTTCCTTCAATAATGAAAATTTTAGTAATTTCATTCTAATAATATTGTTTAAAATAAATGCCTGCTTTTTTTTCCAGCCAAAATAAAAAATATTTGCTTTCCAAAAGAAAAAGAAAAAAGGAAATGCTGTGAAAAATTTGCATTCCATTAAATTCCATTCAATTGAATTATATTCCATTCCTTTCTGTTTCATTCCATTCAATTTAATTCCATTCTATTTCTTACAGTTTCATTCTATTCTGTTCAATTCCATTAAATTCTTTTTTTTCATTCAATATTATTCAATTTAATTCCTTTCCATTCCATTTAATTCCTTTGTTTCATTAATTTCCATTCAATTCAGTTCAATTTTATTAAATTAAATTATTTTCCTTTCCATTTGATTCCTTTGTTTCATTCCATTTAATTTAGTTTAATAAAAAATATTGTCCTTAAAACTGATCAAAGGAAATAAATTTGTTATTTTATTTAAGCCAAACTAAAATAAATAATTTCTTTCCCAGAAAATAAAAAAAGTTAAAGCAAATACCGTGAAAATTCCCCTGCTCCACTAAACATCACTTGGTAAATATTTGAAAAATGTTAATGTTGAACAATTTTGGCTTCAGCTGTTTATAGTGTGCTGATATGGCCATCCATCAGATATAGTGATGACATTTGAAATGTTTCTCAGCAGGTTAAATGTTGTGGAGCTCAGACTGCTGCAGAGGCTGGTGCTGCTGGATCAATAGTGCTCGGCTGCTACACAAGTTCAACTCAATGGCTTTGATCGGCTGAGGTTTGGACACTTTCCACAATCACTATAGAGCCCCTGTGTTCCTGAAGCGCTTTACCCCAACCAACCTTTGACCGACAGCCTTTGAATCTAACTCAAGATTTTTCAGTTTCATTCAGTTACATTCCTTAACTTTCAATTCTTTTCTGTTCCATTCCATTTTATTCAATTCCATTCCGTTCCTCTCTGCTCATTCTATTCAATTTTATTTCCATTCTTCTCTGTTTACTTGTATTCTATTTTACTGCATTCCGTTAAATTGAATTCAATTCCTTTTCATTCTTTTTTTTCATTCAATTTCATTCCATTCCAATAAATAAAATTTAATTCCATTTCATTCCTTCCTGCTTCATTCCATTTAATTAAATTTGATTCGATTCCATTTCCTTTGTTTCATTCAATTCAATTTCATTTAATTCAATTCCATTCTTTGGCGTACTATTTAATTTTATTCAATTCCTTTATTCCCATTCCAATTAATAAATTTCTCTTTCATTCATTCATTTATTCATTCAATCAATTATTCATTTTCTTTTCAGCTTAGTCCCTTCATTAATCTGGGGTCGCCACAGCTGAATGAACCGCCAACTTATCCAGCATATGTTTTAAGTAGCGGATGCCCTTCTAGCTGCAACCCATCACTGAGTGACAACCACACATACACTACTGACAATTTAGCTTACCCAATTCACCTGTACCACATGTCTTCGGACTTGTGGGGGAAACCGGAGCAATCGGAGGAAACCCACGCCAACACGGGGAGAACATGCAAACTCCACACAGAAATGCCAACTGACCCAACCGAGGCTCGAACCAGCAACCTTCTTGCTGTGTGGCAAGAGCACTACCTACTGTGCCACTGCGTCACCCCATTCCATTCAATTATGGGGACTCTCAGTAGTGATTATTAACCACACTGATCTGAGCTAAACTGAATTTAAACTTTAAAACTAAGCTACACTATTTCATTTTACTATGACCTTTTATGTGAAGCTGCTTTGACACAATCTACATTGTAAAAGAGCTATACAAATAAAGCTGAATTGAATTGAATTGGATTACATTTATTTTAATTCAATTCCATTTCTTTGCATTTCATTCCTTTCTGTTTTATCAAATTACATTTAATTATATTCCATTCAGTTCAATCCCATTCCATTCCATTTAATTCCATTCCATTTCATTTCAATTCATTAATGTAGCTTTCATTCAATTCTATTCTATTTAGTTAAATTCAATTCCTTTTTTTAATTCAATTGTTTTCTGTTTCATTCTATTCCATTTAATTCCATTCCGTTCAATTAAATTATATCCCTTCTCTTTCATTCCATTCCATTTTTTTATTTCATTCCATTCAATTCCATTCCTTTCATTTCATTTCTTTGTCCTCCATTTCATTTGATTTAATTCTGTTTCATGTGATTCCATTCAATTCAACTCCATCCCTTTACTTTCATTCATTTCAATTCACTTAAGCTTATGCTTCATCCCACTCCATTTTCGACCATGTTGAAATGTATTTCTTTTTGTTAATGACATTTTATATATGATAGCTTTGTTCGAAAATAAATAAATCAAATCAAAAATCAAATCAAATCATTCTAATTTATTTGCTTTCTGTTTTATTCCATTCAGTTCTATTACATTATTTTTATTCCATTCCTGTTTCATTCCATTTCATGTTACTCCATTCAACTTAACTGAACTCCATTCAATTTCATCCCTTTCCTTTCATTCCATTTCATTTCGTTGTTTCATTCCATTCAATTCAATTCCATTCCTTTCCTTTTATTCCATTCCAGTTTCATTCTATTTCATTTTACTCCATTCAACTTAACTCAACTCTATTCTGTTCCATCCCTTCCCTTTCATTTCATTTCATTGTTTCATTCCATTGCTTTTCTTTCATTCCATTTCATTTCTTTGTCCTTTCATTTAATTTGGTTTCATTTGATTCCATTCAATTCAACTCCATCCAGTTCATTCAATTCCATTCCTTTCCTTTCATTCCATTTCATTTCTTTGTCCTCGATTTCATTTTCTTTTAATTCTGTTTCATTTGATTCCATTCGATTCAATTCCATTACTTTCCTTGTATTCCATTTAATTTCTGTGTCGTCCATTTCATTTATTAATTTCATTTCATTTGATTTTATTCAATTCAGTTTCATCCCTTTCCTCTCATTCCATTTCATTTTACTCAATTCAACTTAACTCCATTCCCTTCATTACTTTTTATTTCATTCCATTCAGTTCCTTTCCTTTCTGTTTCATGCAGTTCAATTCGAGTTTATTTGTATAGCGCTTTTCACCGTAATTATCATTCCAAAGCAGCATTAAAATGTGCACATTATTAAATTACAATCAAAATCAGAAAATGTTGATTATAAGGAGGATAGTGCAGCATTCGAGCATATACATAACTAATATTGATATATTTGTGATACTGAAATTTTGATTCTGAAAACATATCCTACATATGTTGTGTTTTATATCTCACCTTTTTATTTTAAGCAGCCTGGCCTTTGTTTTGTACTTAATTAAATTAATACTTCAGGTTCTACTTCTTTATATATATGTGTATATATATATGTATATATGTGTGTGTGTGTGTATATATATATATATATATATATATATATATATATATATATATATATATATATATATATATATATATATATATATATATATATATATATATATATATATATATATATGACATGTTATTATTTTATAATGTATTATTATACAATATATTAATGTTGCATATGCAATTCTGCAACTTGTAATTTGTGATGAAGTGTCTCGCTGATACCAGCAGGGGTCGCTGTTTGCTCACTGAAGCGCTGATGTCCAGATCAGCAGCCGGACATTGAGCGTCGAGCTCTGAAGCAACTGGTGCTTTAAGACGCGTTTAAAGCAAGACAAACACCGCGCTGACGAGGTTCGCAGAGGATTACCGCGTGTTTACGCGTGTTTCACAGCAATAAAGAAAGCTATGAAGCACATGCTGAAGTTCTGAAGCGGAGGAAGGTCAGTGCGTTTATTATCTGGCGATTATTAAAGTCTCACAGCTCTCCAGACTTGACTGCAACACAACCAGCACTGCCTCTCTCCTTTAGCCACACATGATGTATCATATCACCGTGTATCATCGCTTTTTCTGTGTTTTTGTTTCAGTGCCATGGTGTTTAAGTCATTAAGTTTCAGCGTGTCTCGATATTGTGTTTGTCGTGAAATCAGACAGCATGTAACGTGTTTTCTCTGCAGGTTCTTGATGCTTTCTGTGATAACATTGCATACAGTAACGTTAGATTAGATGATTGAGGTAAAGCTGGTTTTTACATTCAGATATTCTCCTTAATTATTTAATTTCAGAAAATAACTGTTTGCTAATTCTAAATAGGCAAATCATATTAGCAGCCGATGACTATCAAAGTACCGCATTGTTTACAGTCAGTATGGTGCTTGTGTTGTTTTGAAGTCATACTTCATATATAATGTCCGAATGTTCAAATTAGCTTGGTGAATACAGAGACTATTAAAATGAACGGACGTGCGAATATAAACCAACTTTACCTCATGATGTCATCGTGTATCATCGCTTTTATTTGTGTTCCTGTATCATTGCCAGTGTCATTGAGTTTCAGCGTGTCGTTGTGTTTGTGTCGTGAAATCAGACCTTTTGCACTACAAAAAATGCTTTTCTTATATTTTTTTGTCTTGTTTCGAGTCCAAATATCTAAAAATTCCTAAATCAAGAAGCATTTTCTTGAATAACAAAACATATTGTCTTGTTTTCAGAAATGATATGCCAAAATTAGGTGAGTTTTTTCCTTAAAACAAGCAGAATAATCTACCAATGGGGTAAGCAAAATAATCTTACGTCGAAAGAAAAAACAAGATTAATTTGCTTACCCCATTGGTAGATTATTTTGCTTGTTTTAAGGAAAAACTCACTTAATATTGGCATTTTATTTCTCAAAACAAGACAATAGGTTTTGCTTGTCTAGAAAATGCTTCTTGACAAAAATCTAAGCAAGAAAATAATTTTTTTGCAGTGTTCATGTAACGTTTTCAGATTTCGAGAGTTTTTTTTTAATACCTTTCTGTGATAACATTACATACAGTAGAGCAGTGGTCACCAAACTTGTTCCTGGAGGGCCGGTGTCCTGCAGATTTTAGCTCCAACCCTAATCAAACACACCTGAACAAGCTAATCAAGGTCTTACTAGGTGTACTTGAAACATCCAGGCAGGTGTGTTGAGGCAAGTTGGAGCTAAACCCTAAAGGGACACCGGCCCTCCAGAACCAGGATTGGTCACCCCTGCAGTAGAGTGAGGTAAAGTTGGTGTCATATTAGGTAATGTTGGGGTCATAAATGATTTTGCGAGTATCATAACTAAATCCTTAATGTATGAACTGAAAAGTAATACCTCTTTAATTTTATTTAATGTTTACAATGCAAATTTAATTAGATCCACTTCATTTGGTAAACAACGCAAGTCTCTCATATAAAACATCTACTAAAAGACAGAAAATATTACTTTACAAACTGCCTCGTTTCACAGCTTCTCTAGAGTTAATAAATTCAGCTGATATCGGCGTTTGGTGGAAGCACTATTAGCTTAGCTTAGCATAGATTATTGAATCGGATTAGACCATTAGCTTGAATATAATAAGAACTTAATAGAACTTTTTGGTCATTTTCCTCAGACCGCATTCACTGCAAAACATGCTTTTCTTGCTTAGATTTTTTGTCTTGTTTCTAGTCTAAATATCTCAATTTATATCAAGAAGCATTTTCTAGACAAGCAAAACATATTGTCTTATTTTGAGAAATAAAATGCCAATATTGAGTTTTTCCTTAAATCAAGTCAAAGTCAAAGTCGGCTTTATTGTCAATTCAGCCACATGTACAAGACATATAGAGAATCTAAATTGCGTTACTCTCAGACCCAAGGTGCTTAACATTAATATAAAATGTATATATAAAAAATAGTAGAGTTTAAGAAAAAGAAAATTTACAGTATATACATTGCACATAAATGTGGTCTAAACAATATACATAGGTAATAAAAATTGTAAACAATACAGTGACATTAAGGGCATGTAGCAAATGAGTGCAAAGTAAACCAGAGTTGTGCAGATAAAGAACAGAATAGTGCAAAAAGAACTTGTAAACATGATAATTGTGATAAAGTGACAGTGACATATTGGGAGGTAGTCAAGCATCAAGCAAAATTCAAGCAAAATAATCTGCCAATGGGGTAAGCAAATTAATCTTGTTTTTTCTTTTGATGTAAGATTATTTTGAATTTACTGGTAAAGTAAATTTTAAAAAGCGCTGTTCACACAGGCGAGGACGTTACGGAATTTTTACGGAAAACAGCGTTCACACATCCATTCCAAAATACTGGTAAATTCTGACATCATTAGCCAGAAATGAGCTCTAATTGGCTGCGCTTGTATTTGTAAGCATTTGACTACATCACAAACTCTGTGGATGATCAGTATTGTGAACAACTTCGATGAAAACATATAGAGAAACACATTCGCATGTCGAGATGTACATGATATGTGTGTGTGCTGGCGCTCACGGGCACACGCAAAGCTTGAAGGTAAACAAACAGCGGCTTATCATTGATTATTTAATTTTTATTCTCATAAACCGCGCGGATGTGAATTGGTCTGACTGTTCTGATTGGCTAAAGTAGACGTCTCGCGTTAGCACATTCTAGACGTGTACAAGCTTTTTCCGGCAATCTTCCTTCTGCATTCACACAGCGCAGCATTCCGGCAAATTACCGGTAATGTTACAACTTCTGTTTCCAGGAAAACAGCCAGAACTAATTTAGCGGTATTTTCAAAAAGGGCCTGTTCACACATACCCGTCTGGAAAATTGCCGGTAATTTTCCGGAAAGGTCTGTATGTATGAAAGGGGCTAAAGTTATAAATTATTAAGTTAATAGAAATGTGCAGTATGGTTAGTGCAAACATTTACATGATCAGATCCATTTAATCTGTGTTCTTATCATAAGATGATTGTGGCTGTATCAATGCTCCCAAACAAAACAGTGTTTGTGCTGCAAAACTCCTCTTACTGTAAAACATATTTTACTGGACTGTCCTGCTTTTACTGATTCCAGAAGGACTTTTTATGAAATGAACTCTTTTAAGGAAATTTTTGACAAAGTGAAACCAGAAAATATTTTAGAATTTTTATCATGTATTAACACAAAAAATCTCATTTAATTTATGTTTTATTTTGTTTGTTGATTTTTAAATTATTAAAATATTATTATTATTAAATTATTAATAATTATTATTATTATTATTAAAATTTTAAAATATTTATTGTTGAAAGATTCCTGCCATAAAGATAGCCTTGGTTGCTGACATGGCACTAAATAAAAAACATTACATTACATTACCCAAACAAAACCTTATTCATTTTATAATAATATAAATAGCACATATTATCTTTAATAAATATACTTGCAGTAGCTGGATTGAAACACACCTTTTCTCCACAGCAAATAAAATAAAATATATAATAATGTGACTTTTAAGAATAATTTTATTGATCAAAATTAATTTAATTTGCATAATATATTGCACAGATTCCACTCTACTGCCCACATGGGAAAAGTACGACAATGTAAATAAAGACAGAACTGCAAACTCATGTGCAAAGCTGACACTGTTTATCAGAGCACTTTATCTTTCTGGACTTTTTAAAGAAGAGTTAAACATGGGAATGCCTCTAATTCAATTTTCCTTCTGCCCGAAAGTAACACCATGCTTTCTTTAAAATGTTTGGCTTTCTTGGACTGACAAAAAAATATTAATAATAAAAAAATGATAATAATAGTATTATTTATTTGTCCCCACCAAATATACTTAAGCAGCCGGGTGGCTCGCCCAAGTAGTATGTGTGGGAAGCACTGAAGTAGTGCACAAGTATGTGATTTGGGACGCACCTCTAGTTTCTTTAATTGAGCTGTGACTCTCTTTCTGTCCGCATGCTGATCATTTGTCATCTCCGCTCTTTTCAGTTGGATTTTGTGTGCATGCCATTGTCATGATTTTCACCCCAGCAGCATGCTTTTTGTCAAGTCTAACCTGAACTCTGTGTGTCCACCCTTAACTCTATCATGCGGAACTGTAATGTCAATTTGTCATCTGAAACGTGCAAGAAGTTATACTGTACTAGTTCACAAAAATTAAGGCTGATGCACGCATTCCAGTGTGCCTAAGATTGTCACTTGTTTATTTTCCATTATAGAGTCATGTCACAGTTACATAACAGGGCTCTAAATTAACTTTCTTACTTGGTAGCACCGGTGCTCCCAATCTGAAATATTTAGGAGCACCAGAAAATATTTAGGAGCACCCACCAAAAATGAATGATATATTTGACAAGTTGTATATTAAGGGATTTATTGTATTTGAAAACAACATAAATTGGGACTAACAAAACCCAGAAACAACTATCTAACTAATGCTGTGATGACTTAATATTTGTGTGCAATAATTCC